>NC_012874.2:32690993-32873780 GCF_000003195.3 Sorghum bicolor
TTCATTTGAATGGTAATGTATGGATCATTTCTTCCTCTACGCCTCGGTAAGTGTGAGTTGTGAGAGCATGATCGGATACACCGCCGATCTAGGGAAGTGCTTTTGGTACTGGATCATGTGCACATTTTACATGTGCTTATGAAAAGGTATCGCATGATGGGTGATTCCGTCCTTAGAGGCGATGCCGTCACTAGGACGATGATGTGGGTAGTAGCACTACACATACGGGTATCGGATACACCGCCGATCTAGGGAAGTGCTTTTGGTACTGGATCATGTGCACATTTTACATGTGCTTATGAAAAGGTATCGCATGATGGGTGATTCCGTCCTTAGAGGCGATGCCGTCACTAGGACGATGATGTGGGTAGTAGCACTACACATACGGGTATGGGATACACGTGTGTGGAGCGCATAGCTTTTAAATCTTGTACTGCATGTTTCATACTGTGGGTGGGCTGAAATGAATTTTCTGCAGGTACACTAACCACGGATGCGTAAATTGAATATTACGACTAGCTATATGACGAGAGTGTACGTGTTATGCCACCGACATAGAACGTGATTGCCACCTTAGGCTGGCAATTTTGTGAGGACGAATAGGACGAAGCATGCATCATCATGATTGTTGCCTTATGTATAACTATGCTTATCTCACCCTTGTTCCAGTAATAAATAACTTGTGAATCAATGTGTGTCATCTTGCTTGTGTGGAGTTAGATGAAATGTTTTGCTCCATGTTGCTTGAATGGCTATAATTGAAAATAAGGTGTGATTAGCTTTGTTTTGCCCGTGTTGTGGTTGATCTGTGCATCCTGTCAGTATGATGCACATCTCTAAGATGACTAGTCTTTTAAGCATAAGTTAAAAATTTGTTTTCACAACTGGAGAACAAATATGCACCTTTCTAGTAAAAGAAAGTAAAAGATAAAAACACCTTACCATCATGTTATGTATGTTCAGGTGTACTAGTGTTGCTTTAGATGACTGCTTGTTATCTGCAAAACTTTGTGCTTAGTAATGATTGTTGGAGATAGTGTGATTCATGTTCTCACATGTTTGCTTAAAACCTTGATACATGAGTGGATGTGTTGTTAACTAGGTAGTGTCATAGTTGTTACCTTTTTGTCCTTAGTAAGCATGCGAGTGTTGAAGAGCCTTATCTTAGAATAACACTCATGTCACTTTAATCTCATGGTTATCTCCAAGTAGATTCCAATGACAAAGAGCTTGAGTTTGTGCATGGTTGTTAGCTCTTGAATGTTGTGTCTCCATCCCCTAATCTGTGTATTGACTCAATCTTTCAAATCTCAATCGTTTTATCTCCAACTCTCTTGAGTCTCTGGGTGTTTATCCGTCTTAATATCATGTGATCTATGTTCTCTAGTACTATGTTTTAAATCACCTCCTTGTGGACCTCTAATCTCATGGCTACCTTTGTTTGCTATCCCTCTTATGCATGGTGCTCGCTGCTATACAACCCAACTTTTGCCATGGGAGATTTCTTTTGGATTGTATGTTCGGTAATGGTGTCTTGGTTAACGATTGATGGTGCCGCGACGAAACCGAGAGCCCCTTGTGGCGGCCGACACATGGTTGTGCTGCTCGTCACGCGCTGGTATCGTTGTTGCTAGCCATGATCCATTATAGAACTACACCCAGGTGTCATCTCATCATGAGTTTGTCCTTAATTATCTATCTAGATTTGATCAGAAGATCCTTACTTCACGTGCAAGTAAGAGAACTTCCTATGAAGTTACAAAGAGGATAACCTTTGAAGAACAGGTCACTGACATAAACATTAACAGACTGCAAGAGATGGTAGACAAGTGACACTATTTAACTATTCCTGCAATGATGATGGTCATTTATTGAGCAACATTGGTCATCCATGCCGAATCAAAGGACACACAACACTTAATGTTGGACAAGTTATCTGTTGAACAAGCATCGATCATCACCATTATGCTTATGATCTAGTTTTCCTAAGTCTTGATCTTTATGTGCATCGTGGTGATACGACTAAAGTCAACCATCTTTATCATGAATCCTTATCTCCTGGCTTTGAAGGTGACCAATTGTTAAGCGTCAGCCACAATTGTTGTAGTTAAGTGTGGAGCTTTGGAAATTTTAGTGCTGAGAGCCAATTGATTGGTTGCTAGTAACAAAGCTAATCTCAAGCAAGGAAACGATGGATTGATAGCCATGAAGGATATATTTCATCAACTAGTGAATTAAACTGTGGAGTTGAGAGATGTCTTGTCAGTCAGGAATGCTGCCGTTTTAGCACCGAACAAGTTTAGTATGTAAATGTTCTGCCTACACAAATGGTACCTCTTTGAGCTGAATTTTGGTCAGAGGTTAGAAGACTCATGGATCTGTATTTCTACCAAATTTCATGGGGATATGAGTGATAATTGGTGAAATATGAACCAAAACCCAAAAGGGGTAGAAATCTACAATCTCAGTTTTGATATGGATCATCCTTTGCGTAGAAAGTGGTGTTTGTCTTGGTTCCATGGATTACCTTGTGGGCAATGTCTTGTTGTATAGATAGTGCTTATATGATGAAACAAGATTCTTTGTACCCATTTGTGCCAGTGTGAGCCAGAAACTTTTGGAATGGTGTCAATCAATAGATTTTCAATATCAGAGCTACCGACTGATCCTAAAAAGGAAGCCATAAAGGGAAAAGTAGTTCCACTAGATTGGTTTTGCTATGGAACAAGTCAACCTAACTCTTATGCAACTGCATCAAGAAGAAAGGTCATGCTTAACCTACTTGGTGGTAAATTATTTCTTTAGTTGGTTGAACACTTGCAACAGTTGGAGACCTATGGACCCCACTATCATCCTTTGTCAGTAGTGGTTATCCATTCTTACATGCCTTGGTTACCTTCTATGTGTTACCCAAGAAGTTACATCTGATTCAACCCAGATAACTTTTGTTGTTTGGATACAAGAATCCCTTAAAGTAAATGATCATGGAAGGCGTGGAACCAACAAAGTCAGCTATCACATTCACCGTTCTCTTAACCAGGTGGTAAGTACAATGTTGTCATTAGAGAAAGGGAACTGCAAGTGTGGGAAGTTATAATTCAACCATTTTGGTAGAGGACTGCTTTTCAAATCTTGTGAATGAGCCTGGAATCACTATAATGCGCAACCCTTAGAAGCTTGTGAAGTGGTGTGAAGTTCGTATGGCTTGCATTAGTTTCACTAAAGAAGCTAATGGTACAAGTAGCTCCTTAGGCTCTAAACAACCACAAACAAAGTACATGGAACAGTTTGTCTTGGATTCCTCTCAAAGTAACAATACTTCATTAAAGTCAAACAAAAAGGGAGATTCTTCAAATAAAGGTTTACTATGAAGGGCAAGTATCATAAAATGTTTGGACCAAGTTTGCTTCTTTGGTGTTCCAAGCAAAATATCCCAATGTTATCGCTGATATTGGGAGATGGATGACATTGTTTTCTTCCCTTGAAAGTCTTTTGCACCGAATCTCGGGACGAGATTCTTTTAAAGGGGGAAGGCTGTAACACCCTAGGTGTTTGTCACTTGCTAAGTACTAGGTTTGAGCTCAAACATGACAAGTTCAATGGTAATAAAGAGGTCAAAGTCAATCTATGAAAGTAAACCCCAACTTGGGCTTGGTGGATGCAACCTTGCTTGCATATATGCCTTTTTAAAAGGTATGCTTTGATGATGCTAATGGAACCTTTTCCATGTGTCTTATATCCATCCCAATCTATGTTGGTCTCTGGAAAAGTTTGGTGAAGTTTGGAATCAAGAAGTCACATGAAATGATAAGTTATATCCTTGTTGGAATGACTCTATTAAGGAAATGGATTCATGGGTCACCAACCAAACCTTGCAAACTTACTCATATGACTCTAGATGAATTATACAACAAAAGTCATGAAGGGTTCATGTTGAGCTTATGTCAAGAAAATGCTTCAATTGGTCTAAAATCCTATTTGGAGCTTTATCAGGATACTGCATTGACCAAAGTGAAAGTTTGACTTCGGTTGGAGTTATGAGGATTGGCCCTAAATAAAAGTTGTAGTTTTCCTTCTGTAGAAGAAACTTTATTCAAGGGTCAAGAACCAAATCAGCCTGCAAATAGTTCAAACAGAGGCTCAAAGTTCGAATCAGCTGCTGCTTTTTAGCCCGGAGAAATAATTCTAAGTCCCGGAAAGTGACAGTAGCAAGTTAGCTTTTTTGTGACATTTTAGCATCCAAATTCATATAGTAACTCAATTAGATTCCTTAATATGAGTTGGAGTACTCTTCTTGATAAAACCAATGGATCAAGTGTTATCAAATTTGGAGCTCATTTGGATATCTAAAAGTAGCTCCGAAAACAGCAAAAAGTTATTTTATCGCTAAACGGACATCGACCCGTTGGCATGCCGTGTTCTCGTGTTTTTATTAAGCAACTAAAGTTGGTCCAAGAATAAAAGTGGTGGACAATTACTTGGAGAAGGTCATGTAAAAAGTTGCATCAAGTTTGACATGGTTTGGATCATCAATTCTTTGTTTTGCTAATCACCGTCAATACGTTGACACTCATCACTTGGCATCTAATTATCTCTTATTCTGTTGGTCTAATGACCTTGATCCCTTAATCAAAGTTGGAGAGCAGGCCGAGGTGACCAAACTTCCTTTTTGGCCTAAGGTCCAATTCGGCCAGGAACAAGCCCAAAATCGCCTCCCACCTTGCCTACTCCGACGCGCGCCACGTGTTCGATGAAATGCCTGCGTGGTCGCCATGCACCAGAGCGCGCCCCACCATTGCTGCACCTCTGCTGCTGCTCCATTTCGCGTTTGGGACAGCCAGAAGGGCTCACCACTCCCTCACTCACTCGCCTCCACATCCTCCTCCACTCCCTGCTCGCCATCCTCGCCCTCACAGCTTGTTTCTGAGTGTGTGCTCCGCCATGGTCATGGAACAAGCAGAGCTCGAGCTCCTGCTGCTGCTGGCTGCAGCCAGCCAAGGCCAGGGCCGGGCGGGGCCATGGCTAGCCGAGGCCAGGCCGCCGGCTGCCTCCTGCTGCCACCGGCCGCTCTCAGGTGGATCCCGAAGCCGGACGACAACGGCCATGTCCTCTGCTCCCGTAACAAGAAGAAGGCAGGGACCTCGGGTTAGAATAAGAAACAACCCAGGTTCCAGATGCGAAGCCAAGACTCATATGAATAGTGTTACTGGGCTGTGGCGCGATTCTTGAAAAAGCTAGGGTTCCCGGTGCAAGATCTGTTTTCCTTTTCTTTGTTTTTGCAGATTTCTTGTATGAACTTTGCAAATGCATAGTAATTCACAGAAAAGTCGTAAAATAGCAAATGTGGACTTTTTGGAATCCTTGTGAAATGCTCTATGCAGTAGATCTATAATATGGCATGGTTTGGTTTGAAGTTTTAGTCGTAAAAATAGATTTATTCAGTTAGGTTTTAATTCCTTGTTATATTTGTCTTTTTCATAACTGCTGTGTTATTGACCAAACAAATGTGAAAATATTATGACATGCTTTTCATATGATATTTGATGACTTGTAAAAGTTTCATGAATTTAGGAACAATATATTAAGAGTTACAAAAATAACAAGTACCCTGTGTTCCTTTGCTCCTATTCTGAGTGGATCTGTATGTTTGTATTGTTTGGCTCAGTTCAGCTGTGAATCATGCCTTAATGAAAATTTATAAGTTTTAGTACTTTTCATGAGCTTTCCAAAAAGATAAATAGTACAATTTTTGGTTGAGCACATGTTGAGTTATAGTGGTTTAAAGTACTGTTCGAGTTTCTGTCTAAACCCAGACAGAATTGCATTGTTTGTAATGTAAGACCTTGTTAGTGGTATATTTAGCTCTAGATGTTTATAACAAAGTTGTTCAAAATTTCGTAAGCTTTCTAGAAAGTACACAATCATAAATTATGGACATATGAACTTCAAGTTATAGCTGTTTAATGTAGCATGGCAGATTCTGTCTATGTTTTGGACAGAGATGCCTTCATGGGATTAATTGACCTTGATAACTGTGGAATCATATTTAGATGATAATAAGAAAGTTGTAGGCAACTTTATAATCTTTCCACAAATATAATAATTATGTTTGCTGGAGGTCTACAACTCCAGTTATGCTGCTTTGAATTGTCTATCAGTTTTCTGTTTGTAAATGTGCCTCTACTGTTTGGACAGCATGAGCAGTTTTATTTATGCAACTAATTCCATGATATAAATGATGTTTGCTGTGAAACTTGTATATAGAAAAGATGTAGATAATTTACTAGTATATATTGTGGTAAAGTTTCATATCATTTGGCTAAGTGGTTTATGAGTTACAGTAGTATGAAGTTCATCCTTTGAAATGCTTGTTCTCTGGAAATTCCGGGACCAGATTCTATGGTTATGCATGTTTGACTTGGTTAACTTGTTAATCATACTGAGATGATTAAATATGAATTGTAGATAATTTTATATTCTTTCCAGAATGTCCTATTGCATAGTTTTTGGAGTTGTGTAACTCCAGTTGTGATTTAATTACTGAGTTGTTGCATGTATGTCCAGAATTGCTGAAATACATGAATGCTTGATTGCTTTACTTTGTGTGATCTAAGTATGATTCATGTCTTTAATGGTGATTTAAGTAATACACTTGTAAACTTGTTAAACTTGTGTCATGATTGATATATTTGCTCTATATAATTGGTTGTGTGATGTTAGCTAAATAACTTTAGATGCCTGTGTCTTGCATACTTTTATGTCATGCATGTTGTGTTATTATTCTTTATATTCATGCACTTGCATCTTGCATCTCATCTAGGTGCGCTAGATGAATCACGTGAAGGTCTTGGTGTGGGAACAAACCCGAAGACGGTGTTGGATGGACCCACCCCGAAGGTGGAAGGACTAAGCAAGCGTTGTGACCTTAGATGTCACCAAGACGGAGCAACTAACTGAACTGACTCAGTGTTGATCCCAGGCAAGCCCCGGAGCATTATAAGTCTCCCACTACTTTTGAATGCAATTGAGAATATATGTTATATATGTACTGTTTCATTAAGTATAGGAGTTGGGTGAAACCCTTGCTGCATATAACACTCCTTGTCCAGCAAATATACCTATAACCCTATGTAGATTCAGGGTCGAATATAAATGCTTAGCTATGCTTAGACCGGTAGAAGCCAGGTGAAGTCCTGTCACCTGAGCAAGATAGGCGGACACCTGAAAAGATTGGCTATATATGCTATCATGGAAATAACCAAGTGATGAGGATGAATAATTGGAGACCGGGCGGGACGATGATAGAGAAGCAACAAGGCATGGAGGTCTTGGGTGCCTACCTATCCCCGCCTGTGTCGATTAAGGACCGATCGTTGACGGCCCTCTTGTCATGTTGAACGCATGCCCCACACTTAGCTGGAAGGATAAGTCGTTCCGACCGCGAAGCCTGAACACTATCCGGGCCGGGAGTCGAGCCGCCATGCGCTGTATTGGTGATGGTTGAGGAGAACGACGAGGGCGCGGCGCGCAACCTTGGTATACCTTGGATACCTCGGTCGCCGGAACGGTCCTCGGGTACTGGCGGTGCCTGCCGAACCCGCGAATTGGTCCTGGATAGTGTAATACGGTGACCTGTAGCTCACTTGATCAGTGAGCGTGGTTTGTGTGGGGAATAACTCGCCAGCTGGTCAGAAATCGATTCGAATCGCCATCGCTCCTGGATAGTGAGCACTTGACTTGAGCTTCGTCATCGTAGTAATGTTTATGGAACACTTGGATGGTTATGGTATGATGATGATGTTGGAAATGCCACATCAAATATGGGTACTATGGTTGTATCTTAATCAAGTGATTGCTTTAGTACAGGTGCTAATCTAGATGATAGGTTAATGATTATTAACTTGAGCTAAATACCTGAGAGGTTACTTAGTCGCAACTTAAGCTTTTTATGCAAAAAGTGTTGTCAAGCTAGCTCCACCAATAAAGCCTTGCATACTCCTTGGTGTCATATTATTCCTGGTTTATGACGGGTAAGTCTAGCTGAGTACCTTCTCGTACTCAGGGTTTATTCCCACTTGTTGCAGGTTGTGATGTATCATGACTACTGCAAGAGTTGGACGAC
Source organism: Sorghum bicolor (assembly GCF_000003195.3). Lineage (NCBI taxonomy): Eukaryota > Viridiplantae > Streptophyta > Magnoliopsida > Poales > Poaceae > Sorghum > Sorghum bicolor. The sequence continues at coordinate 32,699,116 of NC_012874.2, forward strand.
TCCTACCATATTAGAGGAGTAAGATCATGGGCATGATCCTTCTTAGTTACCTCATCTATGTTGCTTTTGTTGGAGTTGACCTGGATACTGGCATGTATTTGAAATAGGGGCAATATTAGTTTCAAATTACTTTGCTTCCGCTACTTTTCAACTCAAGTTGTAATAACTACCTTGAACTCCGATGTATATCAAACTACTTGTGAAATGGATGTAACATGTGACTTGTTATGTTGAATCACTACGATCTTGGCTTGTAAGATGGTTGGTTTGAAATCCCTCGTGATTTCACGGACTACCGGGTTTATGAGAGTTCGATTACGTTAAAGCAACTGCTTTGGTGGGAGTTTTTCGTAGTTGATCTCTTGTAAATTGGGCGATTCTGTTACAGCTTCCAACTCATGCATCTTTAACCTTCTTAAGTCCATCATTAAAGATGACATCTCTTTAGGTGAGAACTTTCATCAACTAGAACATACTGGTCGTGCTCTCTTTAGCAAAGAAATCTTTTGAGTCTCCATAGCATCAACAGTAGACATAGCATATCCACTTCCTAGGTTGTCAAGTGACCAATTTCACTAACTTGAGCCAGAACAGATGATTATAATCATGGGATATTTCCAGAGGCAACTTCTTACTTCATGGTAAATTGAAAGGGCATTAATCTATCATATCAAGGTACTACCCCGCTTAAGATGAGATAGGTCGGGGGACAGTTTGGACTAGCTCTCACATTCCGTCTTAGTTGCTACACATCATATAGTCTTTTAAATTCACTGTACCAAGTCTCATGATCTGGAGTTGTTTTCATTCACTAAGTTCCAACTATTGGTACCTCTATCTTCACTCTCACATCCCATGTATAACTTTGTAGCCTTTGGTGTCACCTGATTCTCCTAAGCACCACTTCCAAGCTACGAGTACCAGCAATGACCTGTATCTCCATCCATATTATCACACTTCAATGGAACAATTTCTTGTATCAAAACCCAAATTTTCCAAACACTTGAGGTCCTTACCGATGATCCAACACTTCTCCTTGTAACTCCTTTGATAAGACTACCCCCCTTAGAAAAGGTATACTAGGGGCTTAATTGGGTAGTTTAGTCCATCTTTCAAGTGGGTTTCTTATCATCAGATCTTCTAATACCGAAGAGAAACTCATGTGCACTGATATGTACAAGAAATCTGATATTCCACACGATATGAGGACACCAGCGCAGCAAAATAGGCATAACTCCTTTTCTGTCAATCCAATAAGATCTTAGCTTATACCGTTAGAAACCTTATCAAATTCCCTGCAACTTACATATAGAAGGCTTCCTTAGTTTCTGTCATTAACCTAGGTAAAACAGCCATACATGATATCCATCCCGACAATGTCTCAGCATCGGTGCAGCAAATTGCAGAAGTCATATCTCGAGTTACTTAGATCACATGAGGACAAGCCTTACATGATTGAAAAGCTTATGAAGTCCTCCGCAACTTCTGTATACCTCACTTTTCCAGATTCTGATGTTAAGTTGGCTGAAAATAGGAATTAACTAGAACTGTCCAGATTTTGAACTGTGCAGCAACAGCAACTTACAGATGTCATAACTCAAGTTCTATTAATCCGATAAAGTTGCAGCTTGCATCGTTGGAAAGCTTATCAAAAGCCCTAAAACTTTATTATAGAACCTTTTCCCAATTTCCTGAGTTACATTTATCCAAAACAGTAGGCAACTGAAACTGGTCCTGATTCCTGACAGCTCAACTATACCATCTTGTGATTTTCGTAATTCCTAAACCACAACAGCTATGGGGGTGATTTTTGCGGTCAGAGAAGGATCTTGAAGTCTACTATCACCCAGAATTTTCACATGATTTTATGGTCCTCCGAGATTAGGGATTTGAGCTGAAGAAGATAAGTTGCTCCCAAAAGACAAGGACAAGGAAACAAGAGAAACTAAAACCCAACTATTTATTTCACTAGTCCTTATACCTTAGACCTATAAACTAAATGAAATTGTAGAGAAACCACAAGATCATTGCACTCAATACAAAAATCCAACTCAAACATAAGCACTAAGACAAACCAACCAACATTAAAGGTTCACAAAGCACACATATTGACTCAACTTTTACTACTATCGTTTATTACAAAGGGGGACTTCCTACTTCTTAAACACGGTGTGACTGCAGCGGCATCCAGGGTAGCATCTCTTGCATGGAGTTAAGCGAGGTATGTCCTCCACCTCATTGATCTTAGGTAATCCACCACGACTTCTCCACTCATCAATCTCATCAAGGGCTTCCTCATAGTGTTGCCTTACTTCTGCCAATTCCAGTTGACTGTCTTCTAGCTTTTGATGCATGACTCGGATAGTCAAAGCCATCTCCTTTAGTTGTTCATTCTGCTCCAAGTAGAGGTCAGCCATCACACATTACAAAGTGCCTGGTGGACGACGAGGAAGATATTTCTGTTTCTCATTCTTCCTCCCTCTGTAGTGCTTTCCATGATGTGCCAGAAGAGCTTGATGGGCAGCATCAGATATGCTAGCATGCTTACTGAAACGGTCACTGAGAGACGAGTGAATAGATTCCACCACGCGTGAACCAGTAAACTCATTCCACCTTGTGATGTGTGCTTCCGTGCTCCAATGGCTCTCATACTTAGGATGAGTCCACTTAGTGCACTTATATTCCACCTTGGCTTGCTGTTCAGGATAGTGGTCTTGTAGTATACGCACAAGCCGAGGGTGAAAGAAATCTTCGCCACTAAAGGATGTGGTAAAGTACTCCTTCCACCAACAAGTATGTCTGGATGGGACAGGGCGAACTTCTTCATACTCTGGTTCCGTTAATCCATAGATACCCCGTGTTAAGCATGGTCTTCCAGAGTTGCTGCGAGCAATCTTCTCGTTACGAACCATCTATGGAATTAGACCAAGAGGGAGTTAGAATAGAAGCAATACTTTTAGAATAGAATTAGATGATAGAAGCATAAGAATTTTAGCAAATAGCAAGGGTGAGATAATAAGCATGAATGTAGTGAAGCAAAGATGGCTAAAACGACCATTACTATCTAGGCTTGCGTCCTACAGTGAGCATTGCTCTGATACCACTTTGTAGCACCCGGTTTTAAGAACAAAATCAACGCAATTTGAACGAGTCAAAACGGAATTAAGATGAATTTTTTATGAGTAAAACAAATCCAGTGGCAATTTGGAAATTTGCTGAAAACGTATTTTCGAATAAAACCAGCACGGAGTACGTTTTTAAGCTGTGAAAGCGTATTTTGAATCTGAGCAGACAGGAATACGCTTTCGGAGTTAGGAAGCGTATTCTGGAAATCCGCAAAGGGCTGTGGGTTGACTCTTTAAAAAGCACGGGGGGTTTTCTGCAAAATTATCAGCCGAAAGGGTATCTTCTGATTTGGGCTGTCGGATTGCTCTTGGACGGCTGAGATTAGATTGGAGTGGGGACTGGGGTGTTGGCCGGCCGGAGTTGGAGGTGTCTGCGGCGGCGCCATGGCCAGACCTCGCCGGAGTTCGGCGTTTGGTCGATTTAGGGCACTAGAAAGCGAACCGAAAGCACCGGGGCGTAGTGGAGCTCAAGGCGAACTCACCTAGGGCAAGTACGATGTCGGGGAGAGGCTCGGGTGCGCTTGCGACGGAGGAAGGCGGACGGCGGTTCCTGTAAGGGGTTCGGCGAGGATTAGGAAAGCACAGAGAGCACGAAATCGCGAAAGGAGAGCTCCGGCGACTTCGCAAGAGCAGCGGGAAGATCGGCAAGTCGCTCACGGTGACAAACACGCGAAGCAGCGGCGGATTGGCTTCGACCCGGATCTCGTCGGTGGTTTTCGGCGAGAACAAGGCGACGGTCGGCTCTGTGATTTGGTAGGGGACTTGGCGAGGGTCGGGGTGAGTATTTAAAGGGGCAAACATGCAGAGCAAGGAGTTCGGGAGGGAGATTACGCGTGGCCGGTGCGATCTCACGGCGGAGTCCGGCTCCGTCACGAGGTAGGAGGAAGATCTGACCGGTAGGCCCCACCTGTCGGTGACTCAGGGCGCGGGACCGCTCTGTCAGTGGAAGAAGGGAGGGAAGAAAGGCGCTGGCGCTGGGCTGCTGCGCAGTGGGCCGGAAGCTGGGCCGCGCAGAGAAGAAAGAAGGAGGGGGGGGGGAAACAGGCCGCGGCCTTCTATGCGCGCTGGGCCGAGAAGAAGAAGGAGGGGGGAAGCTCTGGGCCTTCGGGCTGATTTCCAGGGAGAGAGAGGAGAGAAAAATAAATACTTTTCCAATTTTATTTTCAATCCTTTGCTTAATTAGATTTCAAGAAAATTTGAAAACCTTTTGAAATTCAAAACAACCACTCACACAAAATAAAGTGCAACAGCATGAATGCTCAGACAAGTTGCTAACTCCTATAGTAAATTTTTGTTTAAAGAAAAAATTATTTTTCCTATATTTCATGGGCACGAAAATACACAATTTAACAATTTATCCTATTTTGGAAAATTGCAAATTTTGGGGTGTTACAAGACAACCAGGCTTTTCACCGTTATATCTTTTGAGCAACTGCTGTGAGTTGCATTTCAAGTCCACGACTCGGAATCTGTGTTCTCCCTGGCTTTGCCACAGCCCCTCTTTTCTTAAATTATGGTTTCTCTCATTTTTTTTGTTAAGTAGGCATCCCTTGATTTTGCTAAAAAAGTGAATTAAACTCAACTTAAAAGTACATGGTGGGTTTTACATGCATTTGTTTCTCATGAAAGCAAATTTACTGTATGTTGCTGAGCATCTCATGATTGCAAACACAATGACTGGATAGTGCAGTTGATTTTCCTTTTACTAAATGTCTAGATGCCGTTTTCAATAGATTAAGAAATTGAGCCTCTGTTGACTATTCTTCAGTAGCTTAGTATTTTGGAGATGTAGAAATTGGGTCACTATGGACAAATTTTTGATAATTTGTTATTTGGAAGAGAACACTAAAGCTAACCTGTGTTGAGGATTTGGTTATATTGATTAGATTCGTTGAGTCTTCTGAAAAGTTGAACTCGTTTCCGAATCAGCCAAAAGAGGCTTTACCTGCAAAATTACAGAAAGAACAAGGGATGCAGGAAAAATTAAGATCTATGGTTTCGTAAGTTAAAAAGAGTAAATGCAACACGTTGTACCTGTTCTTTAATCTACTAGTGTAGGACGCGCGCCATCGCGCGCATGTGCAGTAGTCATATGTAAAATTTTGAGTATGAAGAAACTGTGGTGACTAACCAAGTATATATAGATATATAATATATATTACACATGTTGAAGTCTGTAAATAGTCGACAACGCTGCATACACATCCTTTACATGCTTAGAGACATATTACATGTGCAGACAGTGGTCCATGGGAATACAAAGCAAAAGAGAGATATAATCCAGTGGCAGACGGAAGAGGGAGTTAACCTGCAGAATGGAAGCAGAGGACCATAAACTTATATAGCACACAGGTCTGATATAATGTAGACAAGAGGTAAATTTGGGGGCAGACACACCAGATAGGTTCATAGGTATCGTAGCAGCAGTAATGAATAATGATTTGATGGGACATGCTTGAAATGAATAAGTTTGGTTTCTATAGGGAGGTTAATCTATTTTCTCCCAGGACTATTTGATACAATAATAATAATCTTAAAAAATGAGGCAAAAATGCAGGTATTGGACTTAAGAATTTAAGCATATTGGCATTTTAGTGTTAGGGATTATGTAAAGTAGAAGGGCAAACATATTCTATATCATGCCATTTGTCACAAACATCCTATGTTTGAGTACTGTGATATAATGTTTGAAGGACTACCAATCCACATCTTGTTTACCAGAATAGAAATAGGAGGAAGGTGTATCTATTAATTGTTTTTGGATAGGTCATCAAAGGTAGAGTGCAAATCCAATCATACCTTACTTACTAGAAGAGTATTTCTCAGGAACCTGTAGCAAAATAGAAAATGGTCAGGACAGTCAAACTTTTTTACCTTAAGAAATGGTCGTAAAAAAACAATATATAAGAAAATTTTGCATAACCTTTTATTAATAAAACAAATGATGGAATGAGATGTCAAGAAATAGCAATCAGATAGTGGGTAAATGAAGATGGCTGCTGAATTAGTAATACAACAATGGGGCTTTAAAGGGAATAAGTTGTGTAGCTCTGCATTCAGTTAATGTAATATAGCATGGGACATGAATTAGCAATTTCAGAGCTATGGTTGGTATGTACACATGTAAACGGTAGATAATTGGGAAATTATCAGTGATCAATATAGTAAGTGCTGTCGCTGAAAAATGCAGCAGTAAACAAGGAAATCTGGAAATTGCATTATAGATGTGTGTGGGCTCTATATAAGGCAATGTAGAAGGGTAGTGTATATAAGTGGAGGTGTAAATGATTTCAGACATTTTAGTATTCAAACTTCAGTTGCTTTACAGGGACTCAGCAGTGACATGATTGCATGAGCAGGATTCAATATGTAGGCAGTTATTCGTAAAATTTTTGGGCATTACAATGAATGAAATATTTTTGACATCAACCTGGACACAAGGGACTTCAATTAAAATTGTTGCTGACACATAAGTATTATTCTCTAAATGATGAGTCCGGCTAACTAAAATCCTACTTTCAAAATGGCGTATACCATTGTACACCAATCAAAGGACATAATATTCCTTCTTTGGAAAATATGAGCCTCCATATCCAGACTCTAGGGCTCTCTATAGATATATATAGCTTAAATCCACCACATGGCTGTGCACAAAATTTCCAAATAATCAAAACCTATTTTAATGATTTCAGCTCAGTTTAAATTGTTGTAGCAGGGGAAAAACACACAATAAATAAATAGGTACCAGCAAAACGTGTAGTCATACTGATCAAACGTCCTGGTTGCTGTAGCGATAGGACAAGTGCTAGATCACATCCATGAGCACAAAAGCGATGCACAGATCACAGATGCATTAATTCAAATAGCAGGTAGATGAACCGGAGCACAGCTAGTCAAGTGAACCCTCTTCAATAGCTGGATCCCTTGGTGCAGCCGCCGGGTGCAGGCAGAGCAAGAAGCCCTGGCACCACGAGGAACCTCTACGCGCTCTGGGATAGGGGGGAGTTGGCAGGGAAAGGGAGAGGGAGAGAGTAAGGCAGATGTACGCACCTAGGGTTTCATGGAGCACAGGAGAATATGCCCGGCAGGGTGATGTCGCATTGAGGGCAGCGCCACTGGCGACCATCGAGAGGGCCTACTCGAGCACGTCGTGGCCGGAGACGACAGCCGTTGGGGCCCCGCAGCAGGGGATGGCGAGCCTCTGCACCAGCGCAGCACCCGGCGAGGGCAGCCGTCGCCATCACCGCACCCCTGCGGTGTGAGGGACGAGGGGCGTGGAGGAGGAGGAGGGCGGGCGCCGGCGCGCCAAGGGCCGGTGGTTAGCCAGATCAGCTCGCGCCGTCGTTCTTCCTCGGAAGAAAGGGGGGATCGAGAGGAGGGCGGCGGCGGCGCGGGGAGGGGGCGAGCTCGCGACTTCGCGAGAAGCGTGAGTTGTTTTTTTTTGCTGCTGGAAGATTGCGGAGGCTGGTTTTGGAATTGGGGAGAAAAAAAATTAGGGTTTCAATGTATACATGGGCTAGGCCCAAATTTCTTGCGCCAACTGACCGGCAAGCTACGCGGGCTTTCACTGTTGGCCTTTGGAAATAAACTTTTCTACAGGCGGGTAAAAATATAAAAAAATAGTTATAGGGAAGGTCCATTGGATAATCGCCCGCCCGACCTGTCTCCGCCGATGTCGGAAGTCGTGCTTTTTTCGCGTAAAATCTCATGCTTTGCGGCCAGTGTGATTCGAATCTGAGACCTTGCCCTTGAGTGTAGCCTCCTCTACCACTCCACCTATCACTCACTTGTGTCTATATTAGAGTTTAGTTTCCCACATATTATCCTAAACCGAGCATATATTGATTATTTGAGGCCCTAAACGGATTCCAATGGAAAAGTTGTCAACTATAAAGTTTTATAACTTTTCAAGATCTACAACTTTTATATTGGTAGTTTCTCCATCCGAGGCCATTTACAAAATTTAAATTTCAAATTTGAGAAATTCAAACATAGTTTTCGATGACAAGATGATTTTAAATGAAAAAATTATCAACTATAAAGTTTCATAACTTTTTGAGATCTACAACTTTCATTTTGATGGTTTTTTCAAACGATGTCATTTGAAAAACTCAAAAATTCAATTTGAAATTATTTTTATAGGCGAATTTCTTAAGGTTTAGGGTTTAGGGTTTTAGGGTTTGGGGTTACTTAGGAGAACCGCCTGTAGAGATACATGATTTTTATAGGCGGTTTTGTTAGGAAAACCGCCTGTGAAAATTGATTTTCACAGGAGGTTTTTGAGTTGGGACCGCTAATTTATTTTTACCGGCGTTCTTTAATTAAAACCGCCTATAAAAATTAAATTCCACCTCCAGCTTAGAGCTTCTTTGTACTAGTGTTTCTAAAAGAGAAAGCTGAGCGCGGGCAGGCGAGCGAGGGTCGGGCCCATTATTTTTCACGTCAGAGAGATGGACAGTGTAGCTTGTTTTAGCGTCAGATAGTTAGACTCTGAATATAAGTACCTACAGCGTCATACAATAGCACGCTAAATTCAGATTTAGCATCAGATGATCTCTGGGCAATGTTTAGCATCAGAACATCTAACTGCAAAAAAAGATTTTGCCTCAGATGTCTGACACTATAAAAGCGTTGTGGTGTAGTGGGAGTAGTTATGCTTATATCAACCAAGCCTAATATCCTGCATCCAAATATGTAAGATGTGTACAGCAGGATACAACAACATAAGGCTCATAAGAGACCAGAGTAAAAACATGGAAGCAAAGTAATATGAGCCAAACACATGACATAAATGATACCATCATAAAGCATAAGTCATGTCTCACAACCAAAACATAAAGTATCTCACAAGCAAAGTATCTCACAAAATGCATAAAGTAAACATGATGCATGAAGAGTAGCACACAAAAGAATCAAAAGCCCACTCACTAGCTCCTAACATACTCTCCCTCACCCCCTTTGGTATCAAATGCCAAAATCCTAAGAAGCTGCAGGCAGAGGTGGAGTGGAGGAGTCACATGGCACTACCTCAAACTGAGTTGCATCGTCATCTATGCCATCTCCGGTGGACTGAGAAGAAGCCGTCTGACCCTCTAAAAGTGCATGAGCTAGTGAAGTAGTCTGGGTCGGCTCAGTGTGCTTTTTAGCTACCTGTGTTGCTGCCTGAGTCTCAAGTCCTATGGAAGAAGCTGGCACAGACTCAGTGGCTGTCGATGAGGTCTCTAGAACAGTAGAGGAAGGAGCAAGCTACTTAGACGAAGCCACAGACGACGAAAGACACTCCGTAGTGGTGACTGGCAGGGTAAAAGCTGCAGGAGCCTGCTGTGGAGATGGAGTTGGCATGCCAATCAGAGCACTGTATGAAAATGACAAGTCCTGCCCCACTGAAGAATCTAGAACCAATTGAGAGGCGGAGGCGGACTGCAGAGTGGAGCCTAAGTGCAGAGGAGTAAACTGAGGCGTCTGCTCAAAGCTAGAAGAAATAGCACCCTAAGACACCAGGTGCTGTGGAGTGGTGAACTTCTAGCTGAGAGTAGGAAGTAGGAGAGGTTGCTGTGACTTACTCTGAAGCCCGCTGGGCTGTACACCTAGAGTCGGTGGCCTGACTAGGGATATGCTTGGAAGCTGCACCTCTGGTAGAGTAATCCCTGTCGCTGCCATGAGTGCTACCATCAGAGCTGTCTGCTAGGCTTGGAACGCTAGGTGCTGCTCTTGGAAAGAGAGTAGTGTTGACGGTGCTTAAGTACCAAATATAATCATCAAGTAAATAAAGAAAAGAATCCAAATGCAACAAACACACAGACTTACGGTTTTATCTGATAGAATTCCACGAGTTTTGGCGTTTGTCTATTTCTGCAGGTGGTTATCAGGGAATATGGAGGAAAGGCACACATGTCGGGTTTACATAGAGATATTAACGGGCTGCACAATTTTATATCATCTAGAAGAGTCCAGAAGCCACGGAAACGAACGGGCCCGGGGGCAGGGCACCCGCCCTCCCCCCTTGGTCGCCCGCCCTGGTACAAGCACCAATCACAGAATGGAGTTCACCATTACAAAGATCTCGTCGAGCTGATCGAAATGCATATATTATTTGCTATACTTGGAGTTCCGAATCAAGAGATATTAATAAAAGAAGGACTCCACATAAAAGAGCTGCGGGATTAATTGGGCCCAAATCAGATTTTCGTCCATTAAGGCCTATGTGCCTTTTAATGAGATATGGTGGAAAGTTTAGTACCACATCGCCTGCTGAACCAAAAAGGCACAAAAGGAGGAGGCTATATAAGTAAGGCCCCTGGCCCCTGGAGGAGAACACATCATTATAGAGTTGAGAGGTGCCCTAGAAGGATAATCTTTTCTCTATATAGAATTAGGGCTTAGCATCCAATGTGAGATTAGAATTAGTTCCCCTAAGTTTTTCTAGATTGAGAGAGATAGAGTGGAGGTGTAGATCGGAGGAAGCCTGGCCTGTCGGTGTCTACTCCGAGGTTGTACCTGCGGGATCAAGTCTCCTAACCCGAGGCTTGCTCCTAGGATTCTTGAGTATTTCGACTTCTAAATTCTAGGAAGTTTTTGTTCTTATTGTTCTTTGGTTTATGAGTTTACTTTAATCTCTTCCGATTGAGTTTAGAGTAATCATTGCTAGTGTAAACGTGGTGTTTGGGCTAGGGTACTCATAGATATCCCCTGACTAGCTGGACCGTGGTAGTAGCGAGGAACGTGACATTTTTGAGCTACCTTTGTAGCGCACATCCCGTTAGCAGGATCGATAGGGTTTATAGATGCGGGTCGAACATCCTTTGTGTTGTCTAGATTCCGTGAGCCTCCCCAATAGAATAGTAGATCATCCTTACCAAGGTTAGAATGAGAGTACGGATGTAGGCTTCTCTATACATCGCTCACGTCGAATCACATTGTTTGTAGCCTAAAGGGTAGTAGCAATAGATTTGGTTAGCCAGATGCACGATTTCTCCCAGTGGTAAAAATATAAATACGATACTCTGGATAACCTCCCGGGTGAAGTGCTCACCGATATCCGTACGCTTGCGGATCATTTCCTGATGGCGTTACCAAATATCAACAAGAATTTCTGGTGCCGTTGCCGGGGAGAAAGATGGTTTGCTGAGATAACTTTAGTCTTGCTATTATCTTGTATTATAATTTTATACTTTTATCATTTTATCTTTTTATTTTTTCCATCTTTATGGATAACTCAAATTCCACACCTATTATTGATTTTTTTGCACCTTCTGAGACCAGCCATAGACCATGGGAGTCAACAAGTCCTTTCTTTTCCCCTAATTATGATCTATGTCCGGAGTTGATTGCAATAGGTCAAAACCAACCCTTTTCTATGGCCGAGGTCCTATCTTGTAATCAAGAAGATAATGAACTTTTAGCTACACCCAAAGAATCTTTTAATCTTTCTATAAATTATGGTTTAGACCTAGCCCTACAAGACCATGTTTTTCCTTGATATTTTCACATTGGTCTTAATCATATAACCTTTGGTAGAGTTTTTCTTTCCTTATCTGTTAGTAAAGCAAGGTATGTCTTCATTCGTGGACATCCTTCTTGCACTAGTCTTCATAGAAAAATTCTAGAGATAGAGAAGGAATCATCTCCCAGACGAGGAAAGGAAGTTTCAATAGCCGATTTCTAAACATTTCTATCCCATGATTCGGCTATCCAACCCAAACTTGTAGTGCTCCAAAATCATCTAAGGGAAAAAGAAATTCTACCTTTGGAAAATCATTTTGGGATGAGCTTAAACTTCCTGCTTCATAAGAGACCTTTGAGTGCAAATAGTCTGAACCTTCCTAAGAAAGGATCTCTTAGAAAGCATCTCAAATCCAATCCCTTTGATGGACAACTAGAAAGACTCAAGGATGGCATCTTAAGTGATGCAATAGAAGGAGAGCGAAGCCATTTAGAAGACAATCTCATCTTCTCCCCTTCTACACCCACTTTTGATGACTCATTTGAACCTATCTTTAAACCCATCCTTAAGCCTAATAATTTCTACTATGCTCTTTCTCTTGAACCTCCCGATGATCCTATGAATCTCTCTAGACAACCCATGCATAAAAGTCACCAAGACCACAAGGAGGATTGAGAAGAGCAACATCAATGGCTAGAGGGCATTAAAAATCCTTATGCTATCACCATTGAATGGATTGATAAAACAAAGTTGAGAGACAATCCTAGAAGAATCTTAAGCATTCATGAATAATCATCCTTGGAGTTTGAGAATGAGAGAAACAACAGTGAGCATGGAAGTTATTTCATAAATACCTCACCAAGTCCTTGCTCATATAAAACATCTCACCAATCAATTGGTCTCCAAACCCCTCTTCCTTTCTATTTATAAAAACATTAAAAGGGCGGTTGTCGATGCATATGTCTATAATAAATATTGCAGATCTCGTTATAGGTCAGTGTTGGAGGGTAAACCACTTCACCAACATAATTTGATGGTTTCCCAAGGACAAGCTTAGTGGCCTAAAACAAGCACTTATCAGATTGTAACATGAACTTTTAATTACTTGAAACATTACCTTGTGTATTGAGCATATAAGGATAATTGTAAAAATATTCCTTTGGGTATTCTTGTCACTAACCTTTCCAGGATTAGAGTAAGAAGATCGGATGAATGACAAGCACAAGGTACGTCCAACCAATCATCGTGAAACATTGAATTAAATTCATCCAATCCTAAATTTTGCAAAATTCAAGCTTGGGGGAAATACCTTACATAAAAACATCATTTTCCATGTTGCTATGTTGGTTGTCCTTACCTTTGAGACATGCTCAATTTGTTAAATACTAATCACACTACTTCATCTCCACTTAAGTAGATCTCTATAAAAGCCATCACGCTACCTTTGTTTATCCTAGTAAGTGTTAGTTTGGAAGTACTGCACATACTTCTATTGGCTTTTAAATTAAGCATGGTGCTTAGGTTAAACAGCCTTCCTTCATCTGATTAGACATGGAGTCTAGTTTGGTTATGAACTAAAAACTGCTTGTGTAGACATTGGTATATTTTGTCGGACTAACCCCTACAGAAAAACTTTCAATATCAATTTAGGAAGTCCTCAGGTAAACTCACATCGGAGAATAAGAGAGAGACATATGAAGTTTAATAATTTGCACAAGAAGGACATAGCTCATTAATCATAGAGAGATGATACATGGAAGGAGACAAAGTACATAAACAAGAAACACAACCACTACGAATGGGAAGCTTCCACAAGGTCAGATGGTACCATCACTCTTCAATTAAGGTAACATCCTAAGATATGTGACTATCACTTTTATAAGCTTCTCCTTGGTTCTAGCGTTCACATAAATAAAGAGACAAACATGTATGATTTATAACTCTAAATTAACCAACCTAACTGATTCAGCATGTTTAGTCCTTTAATCTTTGTTCTTAGTACTACCTTCGTGATCCCACACTCCTAATCATATAAGATAAAATGTTGCACATTCAATCTTTGGAACATATTAAAAAAACATAAATATAGATAGATTACCTTTCCATTAGGACGAGCGATCTGATCTGACAAATGTTTTAAATGCTACACTCATGTTCTTATTATCCATCAACTTTGTCTTGCTCACTATGACTAAGGTTAGAGAAGAACAAATACACTTTTGGTTCTGTTGGTGTTTTCCACCAACAGGGCCCATACACTTGATCTCTGCCATGTCTTTATGAGCAGGTATACTTTGAGGAAAACCTGAAGAAGTTTTACAACTCCCAGATTCCACCAAGTGAAGGGCTTGGATCTACGAGCACAAATACACTGAGCAGGATGCTGCCAATGCCGCACCTCGAACTGCTAGACAAACGAAGAATATGGGTGACACCGTATCAAGAAATGCAGATGTCAAGGTCCACACCTAATCAAATGATGCACCTAAAGGATGAACACGGATGACCCTGGTGTTCCAAGCATCGAGTGCACAATCAACGAATACTCTTTTCAGAAGACACTCTACGACACCGGATCTGACGTCAACATAATGGCCGAAGTCACTTATCAGCTCCTCCATGGAACCATGCCCTTACAACCAACATACATTCAGCTCCAGATAATTTTCAGGTCATTGACATGGGAGAAGATGAGTATGATCCACCAATCATCCTTGGAAGACCGTTCCTCAAAACTATCAAAGCTATCATCTATATTGGAACCGGAGAAGTCCACATGCACTTCCCATCTGAGAAGGTACGCCACTACTTTAATGATTCTAACTATATAGTTGAAGATTCTAAGCAGATCAGGATGAGAAGAAGGCGACACAACCGAAACCAGAGGAGGCAAATCATCAAGAACGGATGGGCAGACTACAAAGGAGATGTAATAAGGTCCAAAGATATACATCTTGAACATGATTGTCCAGAGGAGACCGTAGCACCGAATCAGGTGTGGATAGAGAAGAGAGTTGTACTAGAAGAGGAGGCGCCGCCGGAATCCTAGGACGACTGAAAACACATGGAGTCCCGTTCGGAGGACTTAAAAACGCCAAACGCCGTGCCAAGAGGTAAACTTGGTAGTTGTCATTTCCCTTCAAATTATCTATTTTCCTTAAATAGCTTGTTTAGTTAATCGGGTTCATACTATCTTGAAAAGAAAATAAAAATGTTAAAAAACAGTAAGCCCCATGTGAGTATACGAGTGGCATAAAACCCATAAGTACATTCACTGTGGTGGCATAAATAAATATATTTTCTGCTCTATAAAAATGAAAATAAGATTGTGATCCTACCAAAGAGAGTAACATTTATTGAGGAGACTCAACATGATAAAGGCAAGATATTTATACTAACACTTAACCAGTTCCACAAAGCTTTGTTGTCTATTTGAGCTCCACAGAATTCAAGGATCAAAGAAGACTAGCCGGTGGAGGACATAGTAATCGCTGTCAGGGTGCTGCCGACATTCAAATATACCTCCGTCACCTGCTAGCTACATCAGAAGAAATAACGTCAAAATCCAGCTTGGGGGAGAGCACCCCCATTTATCCAGCTAAGTGTTTCTACTCGCGTTTATACTTTACTAAAATAATAAAAATATGCATAATCACGAAAACCCAAATAAAGATTTTTGTGCTTATATATATATATATATCTTTGCTTAGTTTGCTAAATAAATAAATAAATGAAGTTTGCTAGGAACCCTCATGATAAGCTCTCACATAAAAATGATGAATAGTTGCTCTGCCATGACTAGTTCTGAAAATTGAAATCTCTCTCAAGTTTGGGCATTATTGTTATAATTTAAACCTGCACTAAACCCGAACTTGTGGGAAGAGTACTTGATCTAAAGTCTAAGTCGTTAATGGATATGATATAGAAAGGTTGAGCTGTTGTTTATCTGTTCCTAAAGATGCTAGAAGTCTGGAGAATTTTATCTTTAAAAATCTTTAAAATAACACATGATGAGTTTCTGTATGATGAGAGTTTAAATTCCTTCCATAGTCATATATACATGCTTTTTAGACTATGAACCATATATTTACTTTTTACTACTTATGAGCATTGAGTGTGGTCAAGTTGTGTAGACCCTTAGGAGCTTGTCATGCGGTTAAAATCAAGATTCACTTGCACGTTCACTCACACATGCTGCTTCTACTCCGGAAGTACGCATCCACATATATCCACTTATTTCAATCTCCAGAGCCACCCAAAAGTATTCTACTCCTAATTCGGGAGAGAATATAGCCAAAAACATTATCATATCCCTGTTATTCCTCGTGAAATAAATGTTCGAGTTATTTTGGTTACTACCACTTGCCACATTATTCCAGGAGGGTGAGTGCTCTAAAAATGAAAAATACGAGGAAATAAAAAGGGGTAAGTGCCCGGAACCTCGAAGAGAAGAAAAAGTGAGACGAGAGGTAAAAATGGACAAGTGTCCGACAGTAGAATTAGGGGTACAAGGTACCCACCTGAGAGAAAAGAAAAAAGAAAATATAGAGCATCTCATTCTCCTCAAAAAGCTTCAAAGTACAAGAAAGGTATGTATCCCCTTAAAAGAGCAAAAGTAGAATTAGATTTTCACCATTGTTATCACCATCATCACCATACACCATTCACTCACCACACATGCACATCTTGATTTGAATTATTGAATTGTTCTTCTGGATCCATGGTTTGACTATGCAATAAATGTCTTGTAAGTATGTATTATCTATCTCCCACCTATGAGCTCCAGATATCAAAACCTTAATAGAGTAGGGTGAGAGAGAAGGCAATATTACTATGCCTCATACATAAAAAATATCACATACTTTGAGAGAAGGCATATACCATTACTGCCTTGGTAAGGATCCAGAAATACCACAAAAGAGAGATTTGAGAGAGACATACAAGGAATCTCTGAGTTTTATTTGAAAATCTACAAAAACTCTAGAACTATAGTTAATCAAAGAATAAGAGACATGGCGCTTGACTAGACTGTTCTATCTTTTAACTACTCAAGACACAAGTGACGGTTGCAAGCCCCATGGTAAAAGGTAAAATGAGTAAGTTTTAAGTCTTAACAGTTTACTCTAACTCAGAGATGAGATCTTGCTTGAACGCATGTATACTTTTAAGGCATGAAACCACTGCAGAAACTGTTGAGTCCATCCTTGCTCAGGGACGAGCAAGAGGTAAGCTTGGGGGAGTCGTTGATGGTCCTTAAGTACCAAATATAGTCATCAAATAAATAAAGAAAAGGATCCAAATGCAACCAACACCCAGACTTAGGGTTTTATCTGACAAAATTCTACGAGTTTTGGTGTTTGTCTATTTCTACAGGGGGTTATCAGGAAATATGGAGGAAAGGCCCACATGTTGGGATTTCATAGAGATATTAACGTGCCGCGCAATTTTCTATCATCTAGAAGAGTCCAGAAGCCACGGGAACGAACGGGAGGCTGAACGGGCCCGGGGCCAGGGCGCCCGCCCTGTTACAAGTACCAATCATATAATGGAGTACACCATTACAAAGATCTTGTCGAGTTGATCGAAATGCATATATTATTTGCCATATTTCAAGTACAAAATCAAGAGATATTAATAAAAGAATGACTCCACATAAAAGAGCTGCAGGATTAATTGGGCCCAAATCAGATTTTGGTCCACTAAGGCCTATGTGCATTTTAATGAGATATGGTGGAAAGTTTAGTACCACATCGCCTGCTGAACCAAAAAGGCACAAAAGGAGCAGGCTATATAAGCAAGGCCCCTGGCCCCTGAAGGAGAACACATCATTATAGAGTTGAGAGGTGCCCTCGAAGGATAACATTTCCTATATATAGAATTAGGGCTTAGCATCTAATGTGAAATTAGAATTAGTTCTTCTATGTTCTTCTAGATTGAGAGAGATAGAGTGGAGGTGTAGATCGGAGGAAGCTCGGCCTGTCGGTGTCTACTCCGAGGTTGTACCTGTGGGATCAAGTCTCCTAACCCGAGGCTTGCTCCTAGGATTCTTGAGTATTTCGACTTCTAAATTCTAGTCAGTTTTTGTTCTTATTATTCTTTGGTTTATGAGTTTACTTTAATCTCTTCCGATTGAGTTTAGAGTAATCATTGCTAGCGTAAATGTGGTGTTTGGGCTAGGGTACTCATAGATATCCCCTGACTAGCTGGACTGTGGTAGTAGTGAGGAACGTGACATTTCCAAGCTACCTTTGTAGCGCACATCCCGTTAGCAGGATCGATAGGGTTTATAGATGTGGGTTGAACATCCTTTGTGGTGTCTAGATTCCGTGAGCCTCCCCAATAGAACAGTAGATCATCCTTACCAAGGTTAGAATGAGAGTACGGTTGTAGTCTTCTCTATACATCGCTCACGTCGAATCACATTGTTTGTAGCCTAAAGGGTAGTAGCAATAGATTTGGTTAGCCAGATGCACGCTTTCTCCCAGTGGTAAAAATATAAATACGATACTCTAGATAACCTCCCGAGTGAAGTGCTCACCGATATCCGTGCGCTTGCAGATCATTTCGTGATGGCGTTACCAAATATGAACAAGTAGCTGTCTCTGAAGCTCATCCTACCTGGCCTACGTGGTTGCATTGACAGCAGCCTACTCTGTGTCACGCCGTGCTTGCTCCTCAGCTGCCCTCTGCTGGTCTGCTGTCATGCCCACAAGAATAGCAAGAAGGGCTGGGTCAGTAGCAGAAGAGGAACCTCTAGCCTCGTGGTTGTGCTGCCTCTGAGGAAGATCTGGGATGGGGAGCTGATAATCATCATCAAAACTGTCAATGGCAAAGTCAAACTCCTCCTCGGCCTCTGTATCAGCTACTGAACCTATAGCAACGTCCTACTCCTCTGTCTCTGGGACTGCTCCTGAACTGCGAGTGGCTCTGGGAGAAGCTAGTGGAGCTCTGCCACATGGTGCCGGAGGGGGTGCTGGAGCTCAGAGGTCCACGTGAGTCCTCATCATCTACCTAGGGTCATAGTGTGGGAACACTGTCACTGTCTCACTCAGCTCCCTCTAAATGTGAGGTGGTAGTGGGTCTGCCCTAGCACAATGAATCAGATAGGTGATCCAGTGTGCACATGGCAGCTGACGACAGCCCCCTGAAACCCTCAGCTATAGTGTCCTCAATCTCTCACATGATGAGATCTCAGATGTCAAACTCATGCTGAGCTACTAGATGTGCAATCAACCACTGTTGTATCCTAGTGAATCGATCACGGTAGCCAGGCCTCAAAAGAAGGGTCTTCCTCATCACAAAGTCCAAGAATCGAGCTAGACGAGTGAGACCCCCGACAAAGCGGGTTGACCCCTGTTGGGTATTCTTAACGTCTGTTGGGTATTTTAAACGCAAACAGAAAAAATCCGCAAGCGCACGGATACCGATGTAGCTTTCACCCGGGAGTATTCCAGAGTATCGATTTTCCACAGAGAACGTGAGTGTACTAATTAAGATCCAAGATCGCCCAAGGATAACTATATAATTGTTTTTGGTGGGAAGAGAGGGAGTTTCCTGAGAGTTCTCTAGTTGATCTAAGAATCAAGAATTACTTCAAGATTATCTATTTCGGGACATCAGAACACTAACCACAGAAAGAGATGAGAAGGGGGACAGGAAGCTCTGACTACGGTCCTACAAACACCGATCCGAACGAGGTGGAATACGTCGACCGTTAGGGCTGTCACTACCCTAGGGCTACCACAACAATCCGCAGGATTGGGTGCAATTCCAGGTAATTGCAAGACTAAACACCATGTCTAATCTATTAATTACTACTCTAATGTTGCAAAGATTAGAGCACTTGATGCAAGCGGGAATCCAGTAAATAACTTGAATGTAAATAAAAGTAATTAAAGAACTCAGGAATTATGAATTGAAGAACCTGGAGAATGACGAAGAACGAACCAGTTGCTGCAAAAGTACAATGTTGAGGAAGATCCGACAGATCCGGCTCCTCCTCCGCTCTCCTCTTCTCTCTCCCTATTTTCTAGATTACAACTAGAACTAACTAGAACTAGAACTAGAAGAACTAGAACTAGAACTAGATGAACTAGAACTAGATCTAGATGAACTAGAGGTAGAACTAGAAGAACTAGAGGGATCCTCTGTACTTGGATGAAGAATTGAAACCCTAGCTTTGATGATGTAGAAGAGGTATGATCTCCAGGGGCCAGGGGGTCTGGTTTTATAGTCCCTTCATGTGAATATGGGCCGTTGGATCAAACCGACATTAATCGCACGGTTTTCCTTGATCCTTTAGGTCGGTGGAGCGTTGTCCCGAAAGAGAGTCCTGATTGGGCACTGTAGCTGGGCGGGCGCCCTGCCTCCGAGCCCGATTGCCTTCCCGTTCGGTCCAGTGGCTTCTGGAGTCTTCTAGATGATAGAAAATTGTGCGGCACGTTAATATCTCTATGTAAACCCAACGTGTGGGCCTTTCTTCCGCATTCCCTGATAACCCCCTGCAGAAATAGACAAACACCAAAACTCGTGGAATTCTGTCAGATAAAACCCTAAGTTTAGGTGTTGGTTCCATTTAGATCCTTTTCCATGATTGGTTGACGGTTAAATGTGAGCATTAAGGACCGTCAACAAGCTCCCCCAAGCTTAACCTTTGCTCGTCCCTGAGCAAAGATGAACTCAAGAGTTTCTGCAGTGGTTAAGATTTCATCTCTGGGTTAGGGTAAACTGTTAAGATTTAAACTTACTCATATTACCTTCCACCATGGGGCTTGCAACCGTCACTTGTGTCTTGAGCAGTTAAAAGATAGAACGGTCTAGTCAAGCGCCATGTCTCTTGTTCTTCGATTAACTATAGCTCTGGAGTTTTTTGCAGATTTTCAAATAAAACTCAAAGATTCCTTGTATAACTCTCTCTAGTCTCTCTTTTGTGGTATTTCTGGATCCTTACCAAGGCAGTAATGGTGTATGCCTTCTCTCAAAGTATGTGGTATTTGTGGTATAAGGCATAGTGGCATTGCCTTCTCTCTCACCCTACTCTAATAAGGTTTTGATATCTGGAGCTCATAGGTGGGAGATAGCTAATACATACTTACAAGACATTTATTGCATAGCCAAACCATGGATCCAGAAGAACAAGTCAATAAGTCAAATCAAGATGTGCATGTGTAGCGAATGAATGGTGTATGGTAATGATGGTGATAACAATGGTGAAAGTCTAATTCTACTTGTGCTCTTTTGAGGGGATACATACCTTTCTTGCACTTTTGAAACTTTTGGGGAGAATGAGATGCTCTATATTTTCTTTTTCTTTCCTCTCAGGTGGGTATCTTGTACCCCTAATTCTACTGTTGGACACTTGTCCATTTTTACCTCTCGTCTTACTTTCTCTTTTCTTTCGAGGTTCCGGGCACTTGCCCCTTTTTATTTCCTCGTATTCACTTTTTTTTAGAGCACTCATCTCATGAGATAATATAGCAAGTGGTAGTAACCAAGATAACTTGAACATTTATTTCACGGGAAATAACAGGGATAGGATAATGTTTTTGGCTATTCTCTCATAGATAGGAGTAGAATAATTTTGAATGAATCTGGAGATGAAAATGGGTGGATATATGTGGATGCGTACTTCCGGAGTAGAAGCAGCATGTATGAGTGAACGTGCAAGTAAATCTTGATTTAACCACATGACAAGCTCCTAAGGGTCTACACAGCTTGACCACACTCAATGCTCATAAGCAGTAAAAAGTAAATGTGTGGCCCAAAGTCTAGCAAGCATGTATATATGGCTGTGGTAGGAATTTAAACTCTCATCATACAGGAACTCATCATGTAACATTTTAATGATTTTCAAAGATAAAATTCTCCAGAATTCTAGCATCTCTAGGAACAGATAAACAGTAGCTCAACCTTCCCATATCATATCCGTTAACGACTTAGACTTTAGATCAAGTACTCTCCCCACAAGTTCAGGTTTAGAGCAAATCTTAATTAATATCAGTCATGCCTAAACTTGAGAGAGATTTCAATTTTAAGAACTAGTCATGGCAGAGCAACTATTCATCATTTCCATGTGAGATCTTATCATGAGGGTTCATAGCAAATTTTATTTATTTATTTAGCAAACTAAGAAAAGATATATATAAGTACAAAATCTTTATTTGGGTTCTTATGATTATGCATCATTTTATTATCAGAGTAAAGTATAAACGTGAGTAGAATACTTAGCTGGATAAATGGGGGTGCTCTCCCCCAAGCTGGATTTTGATGTAATTTCTTTTCATGTAGCTAGCAGGTGGTGGAGGTGTATTTGAATGTCGGCAGCACCTTGACAGCGATTAGGATGTCCTCCGTCACCTAGTCTTCTTTGATCCTTGAATTCTGTGGAGCTCAAAGAGACAACAAAGCTTTGTGGAACTGGTTAAGTGTTAGCATAAAATCTCTTAGCCGTTATCATGTTGAACCTCCTCAATAAATGTGACACTCTTTAGTAGGATCATAAATTTATTTTTATAATTTTATTTTAATAGGATAGGAATATATTTATTTTTATTTTTATGCCACCAAAGTGAATGCACTTATGGGTTTTATGCCATGAGCATACTCACATGGGGCTTACTATTTTTAACATTTTTATTTTCTTTTCAAGATGATATGAACCTGATTAACTAAGCAAACTATTTTAAAATAATTGAAAGGGAAAAAGAATAACTACCAAGTTTACCTCTTGGCAAGGCGTTCGGTGTTTTTAAGTCCTCCGAACGGGACTCTCTATTTTCTCAGTTGTCCTGGGATTCGCTGGATGGCGTAGTCGGTGGTTCCGGCAGCGCCTGGTCTTCATGTATAACTATCTTCTCCCTCCACACCTGACTCGGTGCTACGGTCTCCTCAGGACAGTTCTGTTCAAGCTGTATGTCTTCAGACCTTACGACTTCTCCTTCATAGTCTGCCCATCCGTCCTTGATGATTTGCCTCCTCTGATTGCGGTTGCGTCGTCTTCTTCTTGCCCTGACCTGCTTAGAGTCTTCAACTATATAGTTAGGGTCAGTAAAATAACAGCGTACCTTCTCAGAGGGGAAGTGCATGTGGACTTCTCCGGTTCCAATGTAGATGATTGCTTTAACAGTGCTGAGGAACGGTCTTCCAAGGATGATGGGTGGATCGTACTTGTCTTCTCCCATGTCAATAACTTCAAAATCATCTGGAGCTGAATGTATGTTGGTTGTAGGGACATGGTTCGATGCAGGAGCTGATAAGTGATTGCGGCCATGTTGACGTTAGATCCGGTGTCGTAGAGTGTCTTCTGAAAAGAATATCCGTTGATTGTGCACTCGATGCTTGGAACACCAGGGTCGTCCTTCTTGATCAAGAAAGGTGACTTGAGTTGACGATCTTGACCTCCTTGAGCTGCAGTGACCATCTTAGCTGAATCGGTACACATTTGCTTGTTCCTGTTCCTCCTGTTGGTCGTTTCCTTGGTTCATGTCAGGATTGCTCTAAGATTTGTGTAGTCTTGTTCTTGAAGGTAAACGTCTCCTTCCTTCCCTTGATGTAGACACTGATCTTGGCAGCACTAGCGTGGATGACAGCTCCCGAGGTGTTCAGGAATGGTCTCCCTAGGATGATGGGTGCCCTCTCATCAGTATCAGTCTCTATCACCACGAAGTCTGCTGGAGCGTATAAGGTACCAACTCGGATGTAGAGGTTCTTCAATATTCCCTTTGGGAAACTTAGTGTCTGATCTGCAAGCTGCAAACACATGGTTGTTTCTATGAAAGGATATGTAAAGAATTTTTCATAGAGTACCCTGGGCATAATGTTGACACTGGAGCCAAAGTCACAGAGTACTTCTGGGAAGTCCACCATGCCAATGGAGATCGGGATGACGGTGCGTCCTGGATCACCTCTCTTGACCGGCAGAAAGTTAGTAATTACTTCCACGGGTTACTCCAGTAGTTATGTCCTCAAGCATCTCAGGGCAGTGATTGCCTGAGTGTCCAGTCTCTCCAGTGTGTTTGTGCTCGTAGATCTAAGTTATTCACTTGGTGGAGTCTGGGAGTTGCGAAACTCCTTCATATTTTGCTCGAAGTGTACCTGCTCATAGAGACAAGGCAGAGATCAAGTGCATGGGCCCTGTTGGTGGAAAACACCAACAGAACCAAAAGTGTATTTGTTCTTCTCTAACCTTAAGCATAGTGAGCAAGACAAAGTTGATGGATAATAAGATCATGAGTATAACATTTAAAACATTTGTCAGATCAAATCGCTCAACCTAATGGAAAGATAATCTATCTATATTTATGTAGATTTTTTTATAAAATATATCTTCCAAAGATTGAGTGTGCAACATTTTAGTTCATAAGATTAGGAGTGTGGGATCACAAAGGTGGAAGGACTAAACATGTTGAATCTATTGGGTTGGTTAATCTAGAGTTGTAAATCATACATGTTTGTCTCTTTTATTCATGTGAACGCCAGAAATACGGAGAAACTTATAGAAGTGATAGTCAAGTACCTTAAGATGTTACCTTACTTGAAGAGTGATGGTACAGTATCACCTTGTGGAAGCTTTCCTCTCTTAGCGGTTGTGCATCGTGTTTGTGGCACCTCCATGGATCATCTCTTGTGAGCTATGCCTTTCTTGTGTAAATTGTTAAACTTCATGTGTGTCTCTCTTTGTCTCCAATGTGAGTTTATCTCAGGACTTCCCAGGTCGATATTGAAAGTTTTCCTACGGGGGTTAGTCCAACAAAATATCCAATATCTACTATAGCATACTATCGGCTCAAAGATCAACCTAGACACCATGTCTAATTTGATTTAGGAGGGCATTTTAACATAAGCATCATGCTTAATTTAAACTACCTTGGAAGTAAGATCATCAGCCCTAAACTAAGCACCATGCTTAATTAAGAGATAAATGAAACTACTCCAAACCTAGACATATACTAAAGTAAATAAAAGTAGCATGAAAGCATTTATAGAGATCTACTCAAGTGGAGATGAAGTAGTGTGATTAGTATTTAACAAATTGAGCATGTTTCAAAGGTAGGGACAACCAACATAGCAACATGGTAAAGGATGTTTTATGTAAAGTACTCCCCCAAGCTTGAATTTTTGCAAAATTCAAGTTTGGATGAATTTAATTCAATGTTGTATGATGATTGGTTGTACATACCTTGTGCTTGTCATTCATCCGATCTTCTTGCTCCAATCCTGGAAAGGTTAGTGACAAGAATACCCGAAGGAATTTTTTTACAATTATCCTTGTATGCTCAATACACAAGTTAATGTTGCAAATAATTAAAAGCTCATGTTACGATCTGATCAGTGCTTGTTTTAGGACACTAAGCTTGTCCTTGGGAAACCATCAATTTATGTCAGTGTAGTGGTTTCCCCTCCAACGCTGACCTATATCAAGATCAACTCAACGAGATCTGCAAAATTTATTATAGACATATGCATCGACAACCGCCCTTTTAAAGTTTTTATAAATAGAAAGGATGAGGGGGTTGGAGATCTCGAATGTGGTGATGTTGGAAAAACCAATGGATTGTGAAGATGTTGCATATGAGCATGGAGTAAATGAAGTGGCTATGAAATAAATTCCATGCTCATTAATGCTTAGAGTGAAATCCATGTGGTATGGTGAAAGTGATAAGGCGAGTGTGGTAAAAAAGGAAAAGAAAAAGGATACACGGACGACTTGGTTCGAAACAAGCACAGCTACCGTTCCCCGGCAACGGCGCCAGAAAGCTTGTTGGGTATTTTAAACGCAAACAGAAAAATCCGCAAGCGCACGGATACCGATGTAGCTTTCACCCGGGAGTATTCCAGAGTATCGATTTTCCACAGAGAACGTGAGTGTACTAATTAAGATCTAAGATCACCCAAGGATAACTATATAATTGTTTTTGGTGGGAAGAGAGGAAGTTTCTTGAGAGTTTTCTAGTTGATCTAAGAATCAAGAACTACTTCAAGATTATCTATTTCGGGACATCAAAACACTAACCACAGAAAGAGATGAGAAGGGGGCTAGGAAGCTCTGACTACGGTCCTACAAACACCGATCCAAACGAGGTGGAATACGTCGACCGTTAGTGCTGTCACTACCCTAGGGCTACCACAACAATCCGCAGGATTGGGTGCAATTCCAGGTAATTGCAAGACTAAACACCACGTCTAATCTATTAATTACTACTCTAATGTTGCAAAGATTAGAGCACTTGATGCAAGCGGGAATCCAGTAAATAACTTGAATGTAAATAAAAGTAATTAAAGAACTCAGGAATTATAAATTGAAGAACCTGGAGAACGACGAAGAATGAACCAGTTGCTGCAAAAGTACAATGTTGAGGAAGATCCGACAGATCCGGCTCCACCTCCGCTCTCCTCTTCTCTCTCCCTATTTTCTAGATTACAACTAGAACTAACTAGAACTAGAACTAGAAGAACTAGAACTAGAACTAGATGAACTAGAACTAGATCTAGATGAACTAGAGGTAGAACTAGAAGAACTAGAGGGATCCTCTCTACTTGGATGAAGAATTGAAACCCTAGCTTTGATTCTGTAGAAGAGGTATGATCTCCAGGGGCCAGGGGGTCTGGTTTTATAGTCCCTTCAAGTGAATATGGGCCGTTGGATCAAACCGACATTAATCGCACGGTTTTCCTTGATCCTTTAGGTCGGTGGAGCGTTGTCCCAAAAGAGAGTCCTGATTAGGCACTGTAGCTGGGCGGGCGCCTAGGAGAGTAGGGCGGGCGCCCTGCCTCCGAGCCCGATTGCCTTCCCGTTCGGTCCCGTGGCTTCTGGAGTCCTCTAGATGATAGAAAATTGTGCCGCACGTTAATATCTCTATGTAAACCCGACGTGTGGGCCTTTCTTCCGTATTTCCTGATAACCCCCTGCAAAAATAGACAAACACCAAAACTCGTGGAATTCTGTCAAATAAAACCCTAAGTTTAAGTGTTGGTACCATTTAGATCCTTTTCCATGATTGGTTGACGGTTAAATGTGAGCATTAAGGACCGTCAACAACGTCATTACCAAAAGTAGACTTAGTTTTCTAATTCTAATAACGGTGCCAAAAATGCCAAACCTATCCCTCATACCACTTAAGTCAAGTTGTCATCCCCAGCATGCGCACAGATTAATACCGATGTAGCATTTTAACCAGGAAGTATTCCAAGTATCGTTATTTATATTTTTACCACTGGGAAGGGATTAGTAACCATCAATGTTGATTATAGAATGGAATATAGAATTGAGTATCTATCATTGCATGTATAATTGAGAACATTTATCTAACTCTGTCATACAGGGATAAGTGTCACATAAAGGATATATAAAGTAATGAATAGTGACAAAGATAACTAATCTGTTCAGCATAACTTAGCCACATATAAATATGATAAGCACCTCAATTAGATATTCTAGCAAGTCATTAGCATGGAATTAGGATGAACTACAAGAATATTCCCTAAGTTATTCTTATCAAAACAGTCTAGCATATCATAGCTACTGCAATTATACTTAGCAATCATTGTGAGACAAGATTACGCCTATGCATAGTGATATTATCAAGGAATATGAGAAACATCGCAATCACTCCCCTGTAATAATGTTGCTCTGCCAGCCCTATACACGAGAGAGGGACTATATAAGAATCAATGGAGCTGTCACTACCACGAACTACCCCACGATCTCGCATATAGGGTACAATCACAGACAAATACGGTATAAGCACCACGCCTACACAATATCTATCATTTATCCATGGATCCGATGGATAAATGCTATACGATCCTAAACATGTATATAATTCGAATCTAACTAAGCCAAGTATATAACTATGATAAAGTAAGAACAATATAATTGCGAATATAAACAAGTAGAGCAAAGTCATAATCAATATATTAAAGTAGAACAAAGTCATATTCATAATATCGAAGAATAAAGATGAACAATTGAAGAACAATAGAGAATTACCAAGAATCCTCTTGACAGATCCTGAAACCAATCGAAGATTGACTCCTTCTAGTTCTAATCCTATGTAGCTATGCTAATCTAGATATCTAATTGATGTGGTGGCTCTAGGCTTGATCAGAGGCTTCTTCTCCCTTGATGAATAATGAATTAGGGTTGAGAGGTGCTCTCCTCCAGGGGCCAGGGGGTCTGGTTTTATAGTCCTTCCAAGTGAATATGGGCCGTCGGATCAAACCGACATTGATTGAACGGTTATCCTTGATCCTTTAGGTCGGTGGAGCGTAATCCCAAAAGAGAGTCCTGATTGGACTCCAGAGGGGGGCGGGCGCCCTGGTCTCCAGGGCGGGCACCCTGGGCCAGGCCCCCTTCTGCCTCCGCTTCGTTCCCGTGGCTTCTGGAGTCTTCTAGATGTAAGATAATTGCATGGCACGTTAATATCTCTATGTAATCCTACATGTGGGCCTTTCTTCCGTATTTCCTGATAACCCCCTGCAGAAATAGACAAACACCAAAACTCATGGATGGTGAGATGAAGTCCACTAGAGGAAGCTCACCACCGTGGGGACGACATGGGGGCTCGTAACTGGCGTAGCACGACTCATGGATCTTGGTGTCATAAGCAGTCAGACCCCAAGTCTCTCTGGCACGCTAAGCTATCACTCTATAGTTAGTGCCTACCAGTGCGTAGTGAATGTAACTGTGATCAGGTGCAACCCACACTGAAGCATAGAACTCCCTGACCCACTCCTCCACATAGTTACATGGCAAAGCAAGGAGCCTAGCAAGCCCTAGTAGGTAGCTCAGATAAGGCCTGATGTCCTGACCAATGATGTTGCCCACTACCTCAAGATCCAGAACCCTCTGCTCTTTGAACTGAGGCTGACAGTGTACATATGCCATGTACATATCGTCATGTACCACTATGTAGAACCTGACATGTGCCCTTTGATGACTGGTAGTTGGAAACCAAGTGCGGAACGGTGCGAACCTCAGCTCCTAGATCTCACAAGTAGATGCTCTGGTGTAGTCCTTGTGAATCTGGGCTAGTGCTGGAGCTGGAGCTAGTGTGGAGCGAGTAGGTGTAGATGACTGACGCTACTTACCACACCTAGAGGTAGCCTGGGTACAAGCGCGAGTCGACCTACGGAGGGGCTGCTCCTCCGACTATGCCTCTGTCTCTGCCTTTGCCTGTGCCTCTGTCTCTGTCTCCTCCTGGCCTAGCTCTCTAACATCTATCCTAAAATGACGGCCTCCAATCATGATAGTGCTAGGTGGAGAACCATGCAGCTGCTCTGCCTGAAGGACTGCACGCTGTTGACGGTCCTTAAGTATCAAATTTAATTATCAAATAAATAAAGAAAAGGATCCAAATAAAATCAAGATCTAGACTTAGGGTTTTATCTGACAGAATTCCACGAGTTTTGGTGTTTGTCTATTTCTGCAGGGGGTTATCAGGAAATATGGAAGAAAGGCCCACATGTCAGGATTACGTAAAGATATTGACGTGCTGCGCAATTATCTTACATATAGAAGACTCTAGAAGCCACGAGACCGAAGCGGAGGCGAAACGGGGCCAGACCCTGGGCGGCCGCCCAGTTGGTCAGGGCACCCGCCCACCCCCTATGTCCAATCAGGACTCTGCTTTGCGGGAGATCTCCACCGACCTAAAGGATGAATCTAAACCATACAATCTATGTCGGTTTGATCCAAGGGCCCATATTGACTTGAAGGGATTATAAAACCAGACCCCCTGGCCCCTGGAGGAGAGAGCCTCTAAACCCTAATTCATTGTTTCATCAAGGGAGAAGAAGCCTCTGATCAAGATTAGAGCCACCACATCAATTAGACATCTAGATTAGCATAGCTACATAGGATTAGAACTAGAAGGAGTCCATCTTCGATTGGTTTCCGGATCTGTCAGGAGGATTCTTGGTAATTCTCTAATTGTGCTTCTAATTACTTTCTAATTATCTTTGTTCTTCAATATTATGAATATGACTTTGTTCTACTTCAATATATTGCTTATGACTTTGCTCTACTTGCTTATATTCAAGATTATATTGTTCTTAGTTTATCATAGTTATGTACTTGGCTTAGTTAGATACGATCTATATACATGCTTAGGATCGTATAGCGTTTATCCATCAGATCCATGGGTAAATGATAGATATTGTGTAGGCGTGGTGCTTATACCGTATTTATCTGCGATTGTACCCAATATGCCAGATCGTGGGGTAGTTCGTGATAGTGACAGCTTCATTGATTCTTATATAGTCCCCCTCTCGTGTATTGGGCTGGCAGAGGAACATTATTACAGGGGTGTGATTGCTATGTTTCTCATATTCCTTGCTAATATCACTATGCATGGGCGTAGTCTTGTCTCGCAATGATTGCTAAGTATGCTTGCACTAACTATGATAATGCTAGACTATATAGTTGAGAATAACTTAGGGAATATTCTTGCAGTTCGTTCTAATACCATGCTAATGACTTTCTAGAGTATCTAATTGAGGTGCTTATCATATTTATTATGTGGATAGATCAGATTAGTTATCATTGTCACTATTATTATTTCATATATCTTTTATGTGACACTTATCCCTGTATGATGAGTTAGATATAATGTTCTCAATTATACATGCAATGATAGATGCTCAATCTCATATTCTATTCTGTTATCATTAGTGATGATTTCTAATCCCTTCCCAGTGGTAAAAATATAAATAACGATACCTGGAATACTTCCCGATTAAAATGCTGCATCGGTATTAATCTGTGCGCTTGCAGATCCCATTCATTATTTATTTAGAAGAGCAATTGCATATTTCAATACCGCGTCTCTCATAACATGCTGGGGATGACAACTTGGCTTAAGTGGTGTGAGGGTTAGGTTTGGCATTTTTGGCACCGTTACTAGATTTAGAGAACTTAGTCTACTTTTGGTAATGATGTTAAGAATACCCAACACACGCCTCTAGGTGGCTATGAGCTCGGATCCAATTCGTAGTGAGCCCGAACGACCACCTGCCTCTGCTGGCTCTGCTGCTGCCACCACTGCTCAAGCCACCTCTGCCTCACAGTCACTAGCCTTCCTCTTCTTGGCTAGCACCTTCTTCCCCTTGCCCTTCTCTGCTATAGTGAGCCGACGGGGTCTATCATCTCCCCCATCACATCTAGGAGTGCCACCACTGCCACCTGTCAGACCACTAACATTCTTGCAACGTGCCATTGCAAGAGTCCCTCAAACACAGGCTGACACACTTTCCAAAGTAGGAGAACTGACACTCGAGAGGCTTGGCCTCAATCCGTACTCACGGGTTTGACCCTGAGTTCGACTCACACTATCAAACAGCCCAAACCAGACTCAACCGCTGCAAGAGAGAGGATAGATAGGATATACATAAGCAAAATATAATAGCTAGAGAAGAGAAACCCTAAGGAAGCAAGCAGTAGGTAAGAGATTGGCCGAGAACAGCTTACAACCTGTGACACGACGTGTTCTAGAAGATAGGATGAGATCAGAACCCACCAGAAAACACGGATCAACACTCTAGGGCACTGAAAGAATAGAACGAACGAAATTGTCGTAAAAATTGGCACTTCGATGCGTTCAGGCATTAAAGCAAACTCCTTGAGTGCAGGGGTTAGAGAACCATACCCAAACCCTAATCCAACCAAGGAAGAGCCTCCAGAGGGTGCAAGGGAGGAAGAACAGGTGCTCGAGATCCTTCTTGTGCCTGGGAAGTGAAAGAATCGCTAGAGGGGAAGGAATTTGAAGCAACCAGTGATTTAGGGTGATCTAGGGTTTGGGAGAACTCAACGGCATCGTGTGCAGGAAGAAGGAAACCAAGAGAGAAAGGAAGTGGGGCGCGGGTTATATCAGGCGTTCGTGGGGGCATTAGACGCGCTTAAGTTGGCACTGGACGCATCCGGTGCCCACCAGACTCGTGCGCAGAGAGTTCTGCAAAACGCACGAGCACTGGACGCAGGCCATCGAACGCTCGCCAAGCGATCGGTGCTGCAAGGCACGCATCAGAGAACCATCGGACGCACCACACTAGATGCGCTCAGGGTACTGTGCGCGGGTCTGGTGTGTGCTGTATAGGAGATACAACACACCGGACGCACAGAGGGTGCATCCGGTGCATCATCCGGTGCACTCCTATGCAAGATTTTCAAGGAAACTTTCTCCTGACTTTCACCCAACCAAGTTCCAACATTAAGAAGACACAAAGAAGAACCACTTGGAACTGGTATGAGTGACCTCTCTCAAACCCTCAAATTTTCACAAATATTTAGCCATAGGCTTAGTAGTTTTTATGAAAATAATCGAATGAAAGCACCAAGGAGACATCGTTTGGCCATAAAGCTAGGGGTCTAAATCAAGATGAGCTTTGAATACTCCCCCTATCAATGGACAAACACAGTGGATGCTCAAAGCATAACCAAAAAGAAACGACAAAACAACACACATGCATATGATATGCAATGTCATGCAACACTTGAAGGTAAACTAATGCTTGTAAAGTTTGATCCAAGGTTGGGCTTTTTCACACACACATGGGGGTTATCTTAACCATGTTAGACAAGCCCTACACACAATCTTTTTGAATTTTTATTTTTGGTATGCATGAGATGCAAAACAAAAGCTATTTACACGAACAACGCACAACTTCATTTATTAGTGAAGTTAGAGAGATCAAGCACATTTAATTCATTTCTCAATATACAAAACCTAAGGCTGCTCTTGCAATGTACGCCTGGGTGAGTGCTTGGAATACCCCTCCAGCTAGACAGGAATCGATTCGAATCGCCGTCTCTCTCAGATAGTGAAACTTGACTTGAGCAGCGGCAACGTAGAACTCACTAAAGGAACTTAATGGTTATGATGAGAATTATGATGCCTATGTGATAATATGGATATGGTTATTATTGTGATGCTTAATACTCAAGTGTATGCTTAGAACAGGTGCTAATCTAGTAAATAACTATGTTAAGTAATTAACTTCCTGCTAAAAGAAAGGTAATTGTGTTACTTCAACTGAAGCCTTTATGCAAAATGTGAGTCAAACCAGCCGACAAATATGAGCCTTGTATAATCCTTGGTGTCACTTTATTTCTAGTTTATGATGGGTAAGTCTAGCTGAGTATATTCTCGTACTCAGGGTTTTATTTACCCTTGTTGCAGATGACATCATGTATCATGGGTACTGTGCTAACTGTCACCATCCGGCTGCAGATGATGAGTAGATCTCGGGCAAGATTACCTCTTGTGTCTTCACTTATGCTTTTGTTGGGTTGATCATCGAACTGGCATGTATCGAACTAAGTGTGTGTTGTTTCAAAACTACTTTGCTTCCTCTATCAAGACTTGTGTTGTAATAAAGTCACTTGAACTCCGATGGATGTAAACTATGTTTGGTGTGTGAATGTATGTAATCTGTGATAGAGATGCTTGATCATGTACGATCTTGGTTGTATGTTCATTGAATCGAGATCTTTTGAGGTTTCGTCGGACTACCGGGTTTATATGGGTTCAAGTCCATTGGCTCAACTGCTTTTGTGGTCGCTAATTCACTTGAATTCTTATAAATTGGACGGTTCTGTTACAGCTAGCATCGGAGCAAGATTAAGCATTTAACCATCATAGATGTACTTAAAAACAAATGAATTTGTTTTTCCCCAAACTATTTGGCAACTTAGACCATGCATAGGGCTATTTTAAAAATGTTTGAACAAAAATATACATTGCCAGTGGTCATACCCTTTATGCCCGCATAAGGACTTTTAGGTGGCTAAAAGTAATACTAACCGGGGTTTTTTCCTTTTGTTGTCCAAACGGTGTGCAATAGTATGGATGCCGCTTAGTTAAGTGGTAATGAATGGATCATATACCTCTACGCCTCGGTAAGCAATATTTTTGTTTCAACGTCCATACGGTGTGAAATTGTATGGATGCCGCTTGCTTGAGTGGTAATGTATGGATCTATATGCCTCTACGCTATGATATGATAAGTTTGAGTTGTGAGAGCATGACCGTCCAACTGTCGGTCTAGGGGAGTGCTAGTTGTGGTTACTGGAATATTTACATGTTGCACACGTGTATATATGAAGGTACTTAATTGTGCGCACGAATGAACTTGTTCTACCAATTCAGCAAAGGAAACATTTTTGACATGAACGTATCACCTTCAAGTTGCCTCTTTAATCCAAAGATTGCTTTGCTGATTAAAATTTTTAGTGAAAAAAGCACCAAACGACAAAAGAAATATGTTTATGCCTATCTTTCCCTCCGAACTGACTGTGAGCAACTGAGCACAAATACAAAACGCTCTCAGGCCAATCTTCCCGCTGCACCGAAAACCTGGGCGGGTGCCTTCCCGCTGCACCGAAATTTTGGTGAAGAAATGACATTTTTGTCCCCACATATTCTAGAACCTCTTTATTCTGGCAAAGGGTAGTAAGATAATTTTGCCTCTGCCGTGACCTATTTTCCCACACCAGTCTTTCTAACCCTAGGTCCAAATCCATTCTCCACTCTCTGCCACCGCCACTCCCCTGCGCTACGACCAGGACTAGCCACGCCGCCCGCCACCTCCTCCGACGCCACTCCAAGGCCCCTCAACCGCGGAAGCCCCCGTGGCACCGTCCACCCACCAACCCCATTTGCTTCTCGACGTCGCCTGATCACGGATCCCATCTGTCCCTGACTCCGCCCATCGTCCCCGACGCCGCCCCACCACGACGTCCGAGATGGCTCCCGGTAAGAAGCGGAATAACCAGAAGCCAACCAGCCCACCAAGAGGTACCTCCCGTGTTTGCCTTGATGCTTAGCCTCAATGAAGGATGTCTTTTGTTGTTTTTCCATCACGCCTAGTTTGGAAGATGGATCTGTTAGGAAATAAGGATGAACATGTATATATTGTGAGTTGTGCTGTATTGATTCTTGTCAGATGCTAAGATTTCCGTAGATTAAGGCTGCTAGAGAGAAGAAATGAATTGATCTTTATTGCTGCAAACTGAATCGGTTTGCCATATGTAGTAGGTGTTTTTTGTCAGTTCTAGCTCGTTGTTGAGGGTTGGTGTGCTGCTATTCTGCTCTTGCTTTGAACTGAATGATCTATCTTGGTTAATACTAAGGCTTGGATAATCTGATGTATAGTTGTAACTGGATGTGCTTGAGTGATAGTATCGAGATGGTAGTTCTTCCTCCTTAGGAATGATATGTATACTGTCAATATTTTGAATATTGTATGTTATCTGTTGTAAGGAAAATCTATTTTTAGGCTTGGTTATTAGGTCTACTAGGATATAATTATGGTGTACTTTAGGAGTATTTTATTGCTTCTCAATACATAGCCACTACTCCTGCTGATTCCTGGTTTCTTTTTCTCATGCAAGTACAAAGGCTGCACTTACTGACATTGAAATACGGAGGGAGCAAAGGATTCTTCAGAACAATAGGTTGTTTCAACGGCTTGGTGTAGGACAGTTACGTGCTATGGTAAATGCAAAGCCCATGGGTGCTGCAGAGCCCACAGGTGGTGCAAAGCCCACGGGTGCTGCTAGTGAAGACTCTGGTTCATTGTATCAACCTGGAAATGAGGACATGGAACAAGAAGCAGTTGATAAGGTACATGCATTTGTGTTCAATATGCAAAATTTGTGTCCTGTATGCAAAATTATTTATCATGTTTTAATCTCTTGCGTGCAGGAGGCAATGTTGGATTTGGAGCCTGAACTTAGCAACAATGTGCCAAATAATGTATCCAAAAATATCAAAGGATCAAGAACAAAGAGAGTGACAGCAATACCAGAGGGGCAAAGCCAACCAGCTAGAATCACTAGGAAGAGGGCAAGGGATTTATGTGAACCTGCTGAAGTTTGCCATGTTCAAGCTACAGACCCACAAGATGGTTCCATTGATCAAGAGTTGATTATTTCCAATGCTCATACACAATTTGACAACCAGAACATGACTCATCAAGGTAAGATATTCTACTTCTTATCTCCATGATTAATGATGTGCATATTTGTGTTAGTGGGTCTATGATTTTCACTAATTATTTTCTGAATGTGATGATAGATCCATGTATGGACAAAAGACGTATGGGAAAAGGCTTGGATAGGATTTCTAGAGGATTAAACAATAAGATCAAAGTGCACATTCTTCAAGGAAACAAGCGGCCAGAGGCACCTATGCAAGCTGCAAAGCTAGCATCAGAGGCTGGTATTTTTATTCGGGACCGTCTCCCAATCTTCCCCCACTAGAAGGATTATAAGGATGATGCCGTTAAAGAGCTTCTAGATGACTACATGGGAAATATTGGTGTAAGTTCTCAACTTGTGTTTACTTCTGTTGCATGGAAACAAAATGTGCATACTTCACATGAATGTACTGTTTACCTCTTGAGTAGTGGTATTGCCATGGCATGAGACTGAACTAAGAAAAATCTATTTACTGTGACTATTTCAAGTATGGTATTACATGAATGTGGTGTTTCCCTCTTGAACAGTGGCTGGGTGTAGCTGCTGCTGTTTTGCATTAGATAGTGTGTGCTCTGCATTAGTGGCTGGCTGATGCTCTGCAGCAGTAGCATAGTTGAGTTCTCTCTTTTTTTTTGCAGCTTGTATAGTTGTGTGGCAGCGACTAATATATTAATTGTAAATGTGCTCGGGTTGAGAATGACAATACATCAAGTGTTCCATCACAAACCTGAATAAAGGTCATGCATACCTATCAATTTTCATTTAAAGTTCAAGAATCATATGTCTCGCTGCAAAATGCTATAGACCAGAATACAAATTGAAATAGTTCTATCCCATAGAAAAAATAAGTCTGACTTGTTAAATAATCTTCTGGTGTTATATATGTTTTCTCACATAGCATAATTGTCTCTTCAATATGCTGTTATGTTACTACTCGTACCATAGTTATATGATTTAGTGCCTTTTAACCATATAATCATGCTCATGTGTAGACGCAATTTGAGATTGACATAAAAAGTCAGCCAGTGAAAATGCATGCTCAGATATGCTCAAAAAAGGACAGCGGAATATGAGGTACATGTTGAAGAAAAAATACTTCAATGATGTACCAGCCAACCAGGTGAGAACAACTTCACCATTGGCTAGTATGAGTGACGAGCAGTGGAAAAAACTCGTGGAGATGTGATCTAACCCAAAGCACAAGGTATCCTTTCTAAATATTGCTCTCAAATGTTTACTTAAAGTAAATGGGCCACCTATCCCACTAATGGTTGCCTTTATACAGGAGAAGTGTCTGAAAGCCAAAGATAGCCGTGAGCAAGTAAAGTTACAGCAGAAGACTGGATCTCGGTCCTACATCGCTCATTGCTATGCCATGGTAAGCTACTATTTTAATTTGTTTCATAAATGAAAGATGCCTTATTGTGTCCAAATGTTTCTCTATTGATGTGTGGATAGTCAAGGCTTGCATTTCATAGAGTCCTAAGCCTTTTATAGAAATGATTTTGAACTCAGGCTGTTGCCATCATTATAGAGTTAGTTTTTTTGATAAGTTAAATGGTATAAGCACCAATAATAATACCAAATGTACAGATTTTTATTAGTCTATTTTCTTGCTGGTTCATTCTTTGATATTATCTTAGTGGCTATTTGATTTATTAGATGGTGTCTGATTGAAGATTGATTATATCCAATTGATGATTCATTACAACTGAGTCTCTCTTTAGTCCCTTCTATCCTTTTTTCCAGTTTCTACACAGGTGGTACAGCCGTGTTGTTTTCTTTTGTTTTATGTATTTTTTTCTCTTTTTAATAAAAATTCTCTACAGTTGGAGCTTCCCGTACTGTATTTATGGTAAAACAAAATAGTGAAATGGTGAATAGTACTTGTTGGCTTACTTAAACATCTGCATCTAAATTTGTATTGAATGATACTTAATGTTTGAAAAATAGTGTCCTGAGTGCATATAGTCAAGGTGATGAGCTACAGTCTTTAGGTGGCACTTGGGCACTAATAAAATAAATACCAAAACTATGTTAAAAAACCATATACCAAAAGTTTGAATTGCATGGTCCAGTTAGTCATTTTTTTGTTATTAGTATTAGTATTATCTGTCACTTATTTAATTTGTGGTTTCTTTGGTAATTTTAGAAGCAAGCTAAATATAAGGATGCACCCCCAACAGCGATTGATCTATTCAAGGAAACCCATTGCAGCAGCCAAACAAGTTTTAGTGAGGATGCACGGAATGCTATTGTTAGTACTTATCTCTATCTTCTCATGTATTGTGATGAACAACATTTATGAAATATGTTGTCTAATTTGTGTGCTTATTGTCTACTCAAGTGGCTGGCTACTCTAATTTTCAGAGTGTGTTCATTGAATGGTGTAATGGAACAAGATCAATATAGCAGCCTTTATGGTAGAATGCTTGTGCCATAAACATATGTGTCATCTATGTGTCGGTTATCTATGTGACTTGCCCGGCATGCTGCCGCTAGCATCCCTTGGCATTTCAGCTGCCTGTGAATGAATTATGCCTAAAATAAACAAAAGAACTTTTGTGCTACTATATATCTGGAAAAAAATGAAAAAATGAGGAAATGAAGTCAGATTATATTGATCCTTGCGCGCAGCATCTCCTTGTCAATCTTTTAGAGGCTGATATATGTATGCTTATGGTTAGTTCAGCCATCATAGCTTATTTACTTAGAATCTTTGTTCACTGTGCAGTCCTGGTAGCATTACCTTTGTCAATTTTTTAGAGGCTGATGTATATATGTATGCATGCTGCGATTGGTCCTGGAACCATTTACAATTTCATAAACTCCTGATTTTGGTCATTTTTTTTAACAAAATAGCTAACTTCTTAACTGTACCTATAGCTCACTTCTTTTATTGCTATTTCTAGGCTCAAATGGAGGAAAAAGCTGCTGCTCCCGCACAAGAATGGCAAGACGCAGTGACCCCTACTCAAGCTGTACTTCAAGTTATGCCAAAGTCAACTTTCCTTCGAAACGTTGGTATGCAACCTACAACATCTAAGAGAGGCACCAAAGCTAGTGAAGTTGATGCACGTGTAAAGGAACTAGAGAATGAACTAATGGCTGAGAAGGATGGATCAGTAGCAGTTCGAGCTCAGGTTGATGATGTGGTGAATCAATTAGAGGAGGAAAGGGCTGCAAGACAGATGGTGGAAGAAGAGCATGAGATGTTGAAGAAGCAAATAGGTGAGATGCATGGATTCTTTCGCTCTTTCCTTGGTGGCAATTCAACATCATTGGATGCACAGTAGTAAACAACCTGGGAAGCCCAATAGTGAACTCTAACTGTTTTGCACAGTTGACATGATTTTGGAGGTGATCTTGATTATTTTATCTGATCTGGTAATCAATTGAACACCATGAGATTTATTTTGGCACTGTCATGTGACCTTGGATCTTACTAGAGATGAACTACGGACTCGTTTGGGATATGGCTGTTGCTATTTGATATGTAATGTTATGTGAATTTGGACTATGACCAGGGATCTTGCTCTGGCTATTCAAGTGTAATGTTATGTGAATTTGGGCTATGACTAGGGTTATTGGGCTATTTTGATATTTTGGTATTTGTAATATTCTCGTTCATTTGTGATTTGTATTGGATCTAAATCTAATATTATGTGGCTTGTGTTCTTACAATGGCCTTTGAACTATCCTAAAAAACTGTTTGGGCCAAAATATAATTGGCTGGTTTGGCCGAAAATTAGCCCAATTAATTGGGCTGGCCCATTTGAGCCAAATTGTTGCATGGGTTTAAACAGGCCAAATTCGATTTTATGTCGTTTCTAGCCTTTGCCACCTCAGCAAGCTATCCTATGTGGCATCTTACATGGCAAGATCTAAAAAAACTATGACATTAAATCAGAAGTCATAACTATTTGTGACATTAAAATCAAAGTCATAATGTTATGACTTTAACACCTAAATGTCACAAATTGTCATTAAAGACGCGCATCTTTTGACATTTCATTTTTCGTCAACTTGGTGTCACAAATGAGAATCTATGACATATTTTCTAGGTTTTATGACCAATATCAGATGTCAAAAGATGACACATTTCTTGTAGTGTCCCAAGAGGAATTCTGCAACTGGGGGCAATGTACGTCCCGGCCAAGTGCACACACCACCATTGAGGAAATTCCTGGAGGTGAAGTGGTTACGGCTGCTATGTTTCTTGTCAATCAACACCCTGCAGTTGTCTTGTTTGATTCTGGAGCTTCACATTCTTTTTTGAGTCAAGCATTTGCATCTAAGCATGGGCAACATGTAGTGGATATTGACAAGGGCAAATTTTGCATTAGTGCTGCTGGTAATCAAATTTCTACTAACCAATTGGTAAGAAATGTACACTTCGCCATTGAAGGGCGTAACTATTCAGCAGATCTTGTAATCTTGCCTAGCTTGGGGATAGATGTTATTTTGGGGATGAACTGGATGAGTGGCCATGGTGTGTTAATACATACCTCAACAAGGGTAGGGAACCTGATAGTAAAGAAGCTTTCTTAGTCCAACTTCCTAGTGATGATGACATCCATCATGCTGCAAATGCTATCAGACCACTCACTGTGGTAGACATTCCTGTAGTGTGTGAGTTTCTAGATGTTTATCCACACGATCTACCTTGGTTGCATTTGGATAGAGATATAGAGTTTAAAATTGATCTAATTTTGGGCACCGCACCTATTTCTAGAAGGCCATATTGAATGCCATCTACTGAACTAGCAGAGTTGAAGAAGCAATTGCAAGAACTCCTAGAGAAGGGTCTTATTTGGCCTAGCTCTTCTCCCTAGGGTTGTCTGGCTCTCTTTGTTAAGAAGAAGGATAAGTCTCTCCGTATGTGTGTAGACTATCATTCGCTGAATGCAGTGACTATCAAGAATAAGTATCCCTTGCCTCGCATTGATATTTTATTTGACCAGTTAGCCAAGGCCAAGGTATTCTCGAAGATTGATTTGAGATCGGGGTATCATCAAATCAAGATCCGACCTAAAGACGTTCCTAAAACGACTTTCTCTACCAGGTATGGGCTGTATGAGTATTTAGTCATGTCCTTTGGTCTAACTAATGCCCCGGCTCATTACATGTACCTGATGAATTTGGTATTCTTGCTTGAACTGGATAAGTTTGTGGTGGTGTTCATCGATGATATATTGGTGTATTCTGAAAATGCCCAAGACCATGAGAAGCACCTTCAAATTGTACTTTCCAGATTGTGACAACATCCGCTCTATGCCAAGTTCAGCAAATGTGAGTTTTGGCTGAAGAAAGTGCCTTTCCTAGGCCATATTTTGTCCGAAGCTGGAATCTCTATTGACCCTTCCAAAGTACAAGAGGTCCTAGACTGGAAAGCTTCGACTTTAGTGCATGAGGTTTGGAGTTTTTTCGGTCTAGCGGGTTACTATCGTCGCTTCATTCTGGACTTCTCTAAGATAGCCAAACCTATGAGCAAGCTGCTGCAAAAAGATGTGAAATTTGTGTGGTCTCAGGAGTGTGAAGTCGCTTTCAATGTTTTACGCCATTTGCTAACCACTGCTCCTATTATGGCACAGCCTGACATTAAAAAGCCATTTGATGTCTTCTGTGATGCCTCTAACACCGGTTTGGGTTGTGTTCTCATGCAAGA
Organism: Sorghum bicolor; assembly: GCF_000003195.3. Classification (NCBI taxonomy): domain Eukaryota; kingdom Viridiplantae; phylum Streptophyta; class Magnoliopsida; order Poales; family Poaceae; genus Sorghum; species Sorghum bicolor. Next base: position 32,740,326 of record NC_012874.2, read on the forward strand.
AGACCGAGTCATTGCCTATGCCTCTCGGCAGCTGAGAAAGCATGAAGTCAACTATCCTACTCATGATCTATAATTAGTGATAGTTGTGCATGCATTGAAACTCTGGAGGCACTATCTGTTGGGTAACCTATGTCATATTTAGACTGACCATAAGAGCCTCAAGTATATCTTCACCCAACCTGAGCTGAATATGAGACAACAAAGATGGTTAGAGTTGATTAAGGATTATAATCTTGAAGTACACTATCATCCAGGCAAGGCCAATGTTGTAGCAGATGCCCTTAGCTGAAAGCAACATGTTAAACCTCTCCTTGAAGAAGGTTTCAATTTATTGCACCCTATAGTCTTGCATAACATCATGGTCAGTTGTTCTTTAGAAAGCCAAATCATAGAACTACAAAAGACCGACCCTGGTATCTTCCATATCAAGAGCAAAATGAAAGAGCAAGACACCAAGCATTTTCGTGTTGATTAGAAGGGTCTACTATGGTTTGATGATCGAGTTGTAGTGCCCAAAGACCGTGAGCTCTGAAAAAAAATACTAGATGAAGCCCACTCCTCTAATTAAACTTTCCATCCATCCTGGCAGTAGCAAGATGTATCAAGACTTGAAGCCTCGTTTTTTGTGGACAAAGATGAAGTAAGAGATTGCAGCGTATGTTGCGAGGTGTGACACTTACTGTAGGGTAAAGACAATTCACCTTAAGCCTACAGGACTTTTGCAACCTTTGTCAGTTCCAAGTTGGAAGTGGGAAGAAATTAGCATGCATTTTATTGTTGGACTTCCCCCTACCCAAAATGGTCACGATTCCATATGGGTGATAGTGGATCGCTTAACCAAGTTAGCTCATTTCATTCCGGTACGATCTAACTACCGTCCATCCGACTATGCTGAGTTGTGTTTCTCCCAGATAGTCAGATTGCATGGAGTGCCTCACACTATTGTTTCAGATCGAGGTCCTCAGTTCACCGCTTGCTTTTGGGAGTACTTACATTCACTCCTTGGTACAAAATTGGTTCGCAGTTCAGCTTATCATCCTCAAACTTCCGGTCAAACTGAGCGTGTGAATCAAATTTCGGAGGGTATGTTGAGGGCATGTGTCATCTCTTCCAATGGAGCATGGGAGAAGTGGCTACCCTTAGCTGAATTCTCTTACAATAATAGCTATCAAGAGAGGATTCAAATGACTCCTTTCGAAGCTTTATATGGCCACAAATGTAGGACTCCTTTGAACTGGGTTGAGCCTAGGGAAAGGAGACACTATGGCATTGATTTCGTCAAGGAAGCCGAAGAGTAGGTTCTCACTATCCAAAAACACATGGAAGCTGCACAGGCTAGGCAGAAAAGCTATGCCGATCGAAGAAGAGGACCACTCGAGTTCAAAGTAGGTGACTTTGTCTAACTAAGGGTATCACCCATGAAGGGAGTAAACTGCTTCGGTGTGAAGAGGAAGCTTGCTCCTAGATATGTGGGTCCCTACCAAATCATCGAGAAGAGTGGCAAGGTGGCTTACAAGGGTAGTTACGTGATGAAATGAGAGCTATTTTCCCTGTATTCCATGTGTCTCAACTCAAGAAATGCCTTCACATTCCCGAGGAAAGAGTAGAAACTGGAGGCCTTAAGTTATAATCAAACCTATCCTATGAAAAAAAGCCTATGCAAGTTCTTGATGTTATAGAAAGAGTTACCCGAGGGAGAGTAATCAAACTATATAGGTTGCTATGGAACCACCAAAGGGAAAGGGATGCCATTTGGGAAAGAGAAGATTATTTACATGTAACTTACCCCTCCTTCTGTGAAAAACGGTACGTCTTTCAAATCTTGGGACGAGATTTTTGTAAGGGGGGAGGGCTATAACACTCCTAGTGTTAGCTTGCATGTTAACCATGAGCATTGCATCATCATGAGCATCATCATACTCACTCATAAGCATCATACCATGATCACATGTCATTTGGAGTATACCCTATGTGATTTGATTTTTATATTGCTTGGTATGTGTCTAAGTAATGTGTGACCAATATCTATAAGTGCACATTGTCTTTCAAAATATTTTATTCATGCTTAGAACATCATTTGGAACAATGTTTATGTTGGAGGTTTCTTCTATAAATGCCCCTAAGCCATGGTTAACCCGAGGTTGACCTAGTTTGACCCATAGACCTCTTTTTCAAGGTCCTTTATGAAACAGGGTTAGAGACCTTGCATGTCAATGATATCTAAAGCAAAGTTGTAGTAAATTTTATAAGCTATGAAAGTTGTTTTGGTACCTTGAAATGAAAATGCTTGGAACACACTCAAAATTAGCTCACAAGGCAAAAATGGGGTCTGTTTTTACACTTAGCCGAAATCTGCCTAAGTCCTATCAACATAGTTTCAAGGTAGGTCTCTTGGGAACCTTATAGTTTGAATTCTAGGCCAAACTAGACCTTGATCTTTTAAGCAAACCTATAGAACTCATGTAGCTCCATTCATTGGGATAAATTTTAGCAAAACCCATCGAGTGAATCGCGAGTAAAACATTGATCAAGTTGTGGTTTCAGTCAGTGTCAATGGCGACTGAATCAACCAATCCAGTTTCGTCAGTCACCGGCCAGCCGACGCGTGGATGCCCCATGGCGGCCGTACGTTGACGGCGACTTCGCCTGTCAGCCCCAACACGGCCTCTTGGACGCCACGATGCACCCGGAGTGGCAGGAGGCCTCCATTTCCTCTCCAGCGCCATCTCTTCTCTCCGCTTTCTTCCTCAGGGAGCTCCACCATGAGTCAGCGGCCTCGCCTGAGCTCTCCTCCCCATATCCGGCCAAGCTAGCCCACCAAAAGCTTCACCAGAGCCTCCTCCACCTCGACGTCACCTCCCTTGCCACTGTCAAGCATAGGTAGGGTGGTATTGCTGAGCTCCGATCAGTTTCTTCCTTGTCGGAGTTCCGCCATGCTCACCGGCGACGTGGCTAGGCCCCTCTGCTCCACCATTTCATCCCATTTTTGTTCCTAGAGCTTTCCCTTGACTCACTGATGCTCAGCATGAACCTCAACTAGATCAGCATCGGCTGAGCACGTCGGCATACCGCCTGCAGGGCCGCCGAGCCGCCATTCACGCCGGCGAGCACCCTAGAGCTCGGTAGAGTTAGGGTTTTGTACCTCATTAGGTCCGCCTTGGTGAGAGGGTCACGACCGTGGCCTTGGGTTCAGCTGAGACCTCGCCTTCATCGAGTTTCGCCAGTGACGAGCTCTCCCCTTTCTCTGTCTCTCTGTCGCATGGGTCCCCTCTGTCTGCGGGTCCCACCCGTCAGTCCCTCACTCTCTCCCCTATGTCCTTTGTTTTGCAAATTCTGAGCTATTTTTGTAAAAATCATATCTTGAGTTTAGCAAGTCCACTTTATGTGATTCAAATTTTGTAATACTCCTGAGTAGATCTAGTTTTTAATAAAAATATGAAACATGCCATGTTTTTGCAGAAATAAATAGCTATAATTTATCTCTTTTAATTCCTAATAAAAAGAGGGCAATTATATATCGAGATCTGTAAGTCCTATGACCATGCAAATTTAGGAGGTTGTTACTTATGCTATGAATAGGCTTTGATAAATTTCTCATGATTTTCTGATGCGTTACGAAGAAGTTATAAGTATCCTTTGTTTAAATAGGAGTTTCTTGTGGTATTTTTAATAAATAGGTTGTAGGTGATGCAATCTTGTGAAGTTAAAGCTAAGAAAAATCTAAAATCTGTTGTTTACCACTTTTTGATAGGGTTTTACATTTATGCCTTTAATGTCTTTGGTAGCTTGTCATTTTTGTACACTACAATCTAAATGTTCAATGGCCATTAAAATTTTATAGTAACCTTGTTGTAACATAAGTGGCATGCTGTAATTTTGTTGGAATTGTTTGAGCACTGGTACTATATGCTCATTAATTCAATCTTGTAACATAAGGGGATCATTCTCCACTCTAAATTCTTCTTAGCCATTGCTGAGTAAAAATGTGTTGCCAGCTCTTAAGCAAGAGTAGAGACGAGCTATGATGGGATGAGATGAGACCATGGGTATGGGTTGCTTATATAGGGGTCTAGAAAAGTATTTTTGGAAGTAAAATGATGAAGGATGGGAAGAAAATCGATAGATTCACTTTTTATCAATAAGGAAGGTCTCAAGATGTAAATGGAGAAAGGCGGTGGCGAATGGCTTCAGGGGAGGGGCGGGCGCCCCAAGGGTTTTGGGCGGCCGCCCGACCAACGAGCCCGCTCTGCCTCAACTTTTTTGTATACTTTAATAACTATATTCTTATTCAAAAAAGTTCATTTTCTTCGATAATTCAGAAATAAATAGGTCGGGCGTAAATATTTCAACTAAGAAACAAAGTAATTACGTCTACTTCCTCTAATTCATTGTTGGGCTCTAAAAATAATTTAAGGCACTGACCATTTACCTTCAATAACGTACATTCATTGTTGCGAAGCGTGACGGCTCCATGTGACGATGAGCTCACCACCTCAAATGGTCCTTCCCATTTGCTTTGAAGTTTTCCATGCCTGAATAGCTTCACCCTGGAATTAAAAAGTAATACCTTATCGCCTGGAGTGAACTCCTTCTTCTTGATCCTTTTGTCATGCCATCTTTTTACTATCTCATTATAAATCTTAGCAGTATGATATGCTTTTTCTATCCACTCTTCTAGCTCAGAGAGTTGCATCTTCCTCTTGTCTCCAACAGCTTACAAGTCCATGTTCCATCTTGTCGGTGTTTTAACCCTGGGGATAACACCAACAAGTGAATTTGTGTGCGTGTTTCCCTTTCTGGATGGTGATGCAAGATGAGCAGAAGATTTATCCTGGTTCGGGCAAGAGAAGGCCCTACGTCCAGCGGGGGGGGGAGAGAGTTTGTATTATCTTCCACCTAAGTGGTTGTATAGGGGTGAATACATGGGTGGTGAACGTGGATTCTATTTCCTAACTGTATGAAGCTTGGATGGCGAGATGTGGTCTATGTGAGTGTGTTGTTCTACCTCTTGTCTCAGCCTTGGTGTCCCCTTTTATAGGTCAAGGGTTGGCACAAGGTTACATAATGTCGGGGCTAGAGTAGGCCTCGATAGGGGCATGGGTGCAAGACAACTCGAGGCCTCCGTATCGGCGGGGGCTCGACGGGTCTTGTTACGGTGTACTTGGCGATGATGGCGCGTGTATTTCGTGAGCTGATACCCTATACATCGCTTGGTAATTGGCTCGTATATGCACACGTGTGTACGTCATTGCAATTGCTGTGCCAGAAGTTGTTGGAGCGCTGACTTGCCCTACTCAACCCCTATCTGGAAAGGACATGGTGGCCTCGAGGGTCTGGCGGGTCAGGCGGTGTCCGTATATGGAAGCGCTGACTATTACGTCTCGAGGAGCCTTCTGACGGGACATCACGCTGGTTGGAACGGTACCAGCGTGTAATTTTCTCCAAATTTTGAGATAAAGCCGACGAAAAGCGGGATTTGACTGGAGTACGATCCATCATCATGGCTGCTGCGGCCATGGTATTAGGTGGGAGCTTGTCAGTTGCATTAAATGCTCTAAAAACTGTACCTGTGACAGGCGGCGGGGGCACGCTTTTGGGCTCGAGGTTGGTTGGTTCGCTCGACCCTGTTTCTATAATCGAGGGTCGTTCGGCCTCGACCCTATTTCCATAAATGCTCTAAGAAACTATACCAGTGACTGTGGGTATATTTGGGGTCGTGATCGGTACACGCCCTGGTGGGGGTCTCGAGGTCTACTCTGGGGTTGGCCATTGGTTCTTTCTTTTTTGGGGATATCTGCTTTGTCACATCCAAATTTCAAGAACTAAATAGAGTACATAAAAGGCTTATGTACGCCCCAAAAACAGTCACACACAAAAGTTGACAAATCTCAAATAGTACCATCACAGTGTCTATTACATAGCAAAATAATAATCATTACATAATCTTAAACAAATAAAGAAACTCTTAACAGAAGCAACACACAGGGATACTATCAACTGGTTGACTCCAAGCCTAGTACTCATAACAGTAGTCCTCATTCCACTCAACTTCATTAGAATATCCTGAGGTGCTGTGAAATTGCAAGAGTGAGCACATATCATACTCAACAAGTATAACCAGGGGTTAACGAGGCTCAATAAGCTAACACTGGTTTGACTGCATTTAGCTTTTATATGTATATAGCATGTTTATCATTGAATAGCAGATATCAAGGTTGCATAATTAATCCCATAACCACATGATCAATGTATATAAGAATAATGAATAACACATATAAACAACATAATAAATCGTCATTAATCATGTTCATCAGTATCCATCTATTCTGTCAGTTTTCTGGGCCACATGTATCCATAGGCACGGCTAGTATACCAGATTTAACACTCTGCAAAGGTTGTATGTCTTTACCCATGAGTCGTGAGTAACCCTTTTGCCAGTGGCCACCGACCTCTTATCTCACTTCCAAGGAAGGTTGGCATGGTTCACTATGAAGCCTTTCAAATGTTTCGTCTAACAAGTTAGGGCCATTAGATTCACTCGGCGGGCAGATATAGAGCCCCTTCCATGGCACATACACACAGCCTATACACATGGACAAAGGCCACACTATACCCAACGTGTCTAGCCATTCTTACGCGATTTAAGGTAACCACTAACAAGCTAGAAAAAGGTCCTCATATTGAGCTAAAACCAGAGCCATATAGCCCTCATGGTTGTACGAATTGTCCTAGCTTTTGCCAAGGGATAAGTCCTTATGGAGGGTCAAGATCAATCTAGCAAAAGCTAGAGTTCTTTCCACCCTTTTATATTCATGTTGCTAAAAAGCTTATTTTATTGTTTATTGTATATCTAGATTTTCATGTTATAAGATCTTGGATTATAATCAAGCACTAGCAAGAACTACCCAAATGCATATCCAAAATAGGTATCAAGGAATTCAAGATAACAATCATCTATGATTTCACTATGGTTGTCAAGGTGGACACATGCATCTGATATTTGTATTAAAATTGTGTAGGTAACTAGGATAGTCCCAAGTTATACTTGCCTTGATCAAAGCTTTCCTATTGTTCCAGCTGATCGTCAAAATATTGGCCTTGATCACCAACGTAAGGCTCACCATCTAAACTCGATCATCAATCAAAAACATGCATTCCAATGGAGACAATCATACACAAAGCAAACAAGCTATAATTAGAACAATACACCAACAGTGGTAAAAAAATAAAAAAGTTTATAAAAAAAAGTTCCACACAGCGCTACGATCACAGAAATGTAAAGATCATGAAAATCAGAATTAAAACATTGAAGTTATGAATTTTCTAAGATTTCCTATATATAAATAATTAATTAAATAGCACCACTAATTTAAAAAGTTAGAAACTGAAACTAAAGTAATACTAACATGTAGAGCTCGCGAATACGAACCTAATGCATTTTATGAGCAAAACAATTTCAGTGGTATTTCTGTAAATATAAGAAAACGTATTTTGATTCAATTTTCATTTTTAAAATAGCAACACGCCTTATCCAAATACGCCAAGTACCGCGGGTTGGTTCTCGAAAATTCTAGGGTCTCTTTAACAAAAGTTACTGTTGACAAATGTGACGCACTGTGCCTCACACACAGCAAGCCGAAAAGTGTGGCTTCAATCGGGTGCCCGGGTGCTTCAAACCGGAAACGTGCCGGTCAGTTTGACCTGCAACTAAACTGGAACGTGCTGGGTGAGACCAGACAGTTCCATATATATGGCCCTGAAGCCACATACGATGACATACAGCTATAAAGCTGTCGGCCAACATGTTTGTGAATTATTCGGCTAAAATAAACGTAAGATATAGATTACCGAATGCATGTGTATGGAAAATTTGTTTGGATGAGTTATAATTAATTATGATTTAAAATGTAACCAAGCCTGGCAATCTAGCCAAATTGGGATCCATGGAGAAGGAACATGCAAGCAAACACAATTAAATTGATCAAAAGCTTATATCCGCCGCATTACACTTAGCTTTATCTAAATTTAAACATATTCGACGTGCCGGAATTCGCAACATGTGACAATCTAGATTAGTTTAGTTCGGCTATTATAGGCATATAGTCTTTTCATAATAATAGCATGAAAGCAAAACCATTAGAGCATAAATGGATTTATAAAAATATAGAGTCGAACCTTACCGATATAGATTGGGCAAAAGGGTGTTACAAATATATAAAGTATTTAAAACATGCAACACACTTTGCTAAGTCTAATAGAGTCGATAACTATCTCACTTTGCTAACGCACGGTATCTACTCGTAATGAACAAAGCATAAGCGCAGATTTCTTGATTATGAAGCAAAGACCCACCGCACGGTCATTGTGACAAGCAAGACTACTTGTATGAACATCCAAATCCACCGCATGATACTAGACATGATAACAAGGTTGTCGGGACTTACGAAGGTCGACGGATCGATGGTTCCTCTAGAAGAACTCAATGACACAACAAAGACTTGAACTTGGCACGAGGCCGATTGAATTGATTTGGTTGTGAACGATTTTTACAATAACCAAGGGCTCATATTTATACCCTAGTCGCAACATGAATCCTACAAGACCACGACAAATAAAGGAAACCAAAAAATGTGACTTCACTTGCCTTAACTATCGTGATCTTCCTCTGCCGGATCGGTCTTCACTTGCCGTTTTTGTCGCTTCCTAAACGAACCTGCCTCTCCCCAGAATAACCGATTGTATAGGCGCTTTCTGAATCTTTAGGAATTAACCGAATGCATATATATTTGCCGAAATACTCAAAACACCTGCTTTTCTGTGAAACCACCATGCACTAGCCCACCTGTCATCTCCTTAAACGTGCCAGAATCTAGTGTTAACACATGCACCCTCAATTTCACGATGAAAGTTGTTTTATTCTAAAATTGAGCTCGGCCTTTCTCCTAGGACAATACTGGTTAAGATTGTAGCCGCCGCTCAATGATCTAGATTCCCAGCACGGTTCCAAATCCACCTTGAATCTTTAATGGTGTCCCAAAATGAAATTCTAGAGGTAACTTGCACTTCATCTTTATGCATTCGGCAATTCCCAACTGATTTTCTTGCCTTTTTCCTCCAACTGATTTGCTCACGGATTTTATCATTATTTGAAGGAATACAAGAGTGAGATCTTAATCCCCTATGTCACCAATCCTGACTCCTATCTCCTTGGCCCAATGGGAGATTCTGACCCGATTGAGTTTACCGAGAAAGAAACTTTGAGAATCGCTTTCAAGTCCAGAAATACACCGCCGAACCGATGGCCAACCACCTTCAAGAACTGGCCGTTTCCTCCAATCACTGGATGGCGAAATTGGTACCAGAGGATGCAAGAGAAAAGAAAAAGTCACTGGGAAGCTCAGGACATTTAGCACTACTTGGAGCTATCTTTGTCAGAAATGCCCAAAAATGACTCCCTCCTAATAGCAGCTGCTCACTTCTGGTCTGACGCCATCAATGCTTTCGTCTTCGGTCATGGTATGATGACCCATACTCTAGCCGATGTGTTTATGATGACTGGTCTAAATGTGACAAAACCAGTATACCCTTTTAAGTACAAGGGCAATAGTAGCCAAAAAGCTATAAAATCTGGAGTTGAATTGGCTAAATATATCCAAACTTACATGGCCTACTGTTACTGATAAGGAATACAAGGCCTTCAAGAACATGTGGCTGTGCAGATTCATTTTCTGTGGAAAATCCAATGAACCAACCTTGAATCACATAGTGATGGCCGAAGACTTAGCTGCAGGTACCTTGATCCCACTAGGCAAATATCTTCTAGGATCTGCCTATCATATGATGCATCAGATCACTGCTTAGATGCACGAGGGAGTAGAAATATCTTGTGTAAGTGGCCCCTAGTGGTTAGTCCAGATGTGGTTTCAACTATACATGCATCAGATAATTTTTGTGGATCCTCATAACTTAAGCTTCCCTTCAGTCAACTATTCAAAAGGCAGCACAGCAAAGACCAAAGCTTGTCAGACTTATGGAGAAGCAGCATCTTCCATCCATATTGACATAGGCATTGGCCATCTCTTCAAGTTGTTCTTCAAGGGCTTTGATAATGTGTTTTGGCTACCTTATAGAGAGAATGAAGACTTAACCCTTCCTTGCAAGTTTAGTTATGAACTTAGCTATTCAAATATGGTGTCCACAAAAGTCTTCAATTGTTTCATCAAGCCTTGCATCCTGCCATTTCATCATGGGAGATTAGTGCAGTCTACCTATGAATTTAATAAACCAAATGTAGCTGCCAGACAATTAGGATGTGGTTAGTTGCCCCCAAGGCTCTTCTTCTCAACAATTCTATAGTTTAGAGAGGTAATCATGAATGGAATAGAAGCCAACAAAGCCTTTGAGCTTGGATGCACTCTACCAACATATGAACCCTCTCCATTCGGGATAAAAGAAGCTATTGATCCCCTTTTTTCTTCATGATGGCAAGAATGGTATGCTCACATCTTTAACGTACCAGTGCACCCTCTATGCTAAGATTTGTAGCCTCATTTTGCCCCTGACTGCGAGGTAATCTTATTGCACTTATCTCCCTCTTGTTTTTTTGAACTCATTTTCTCATCTTACACTCTGTTATTTACATGATATCGAAACAAATCTTCACTCTAAGGAGGTCCAGTACTACAATGCTGGGCCTCAACCTATCCTGGGATTCGATGCCCCAACCCTATCAGTCTTCATGAACATCCCTACAGCTCTGTCTACAGCATCCCCAGGAAGAGAAGGTAAAAGAAAAGTACTCGAGGATGTTAGTGTTGCCAGGAGGAAAAGGTCCAAGAAAGTCAAGCTGGCCTCGAAGGTATGAATCCTCTGTCTTTCATTCAGTAACAACCTTATTCGGTAATAACTTTGACTCTCCCTATTTTCATCACCTATACTGTAGCTACATGTTGAACTTCTAGGATCAAGTAATGTCCCCCCAACTGCAGATTCTTCACCTCGATCATCTACCAAAGATGCAGAAATCCATGAAACCACTGAGCACATCAGTAATATCATTCAGATAACCATTCTCCCTCTTTCTAGCATGTCTATCCATTGTACTCATCCCATTATCTGCATTACTAGATACATATGAAATCCTAGACAAACTGGCAGAAGAATGTTCTTCTAATCAAGCTCCAAGTCCACCATCTCTAGTTATTCAGCTGAGCTCTCAGCCGGATCAAGATACAGCTCAACCTGATGATCAACCAACACAAGAGGTAACATCTAGCTCTAAACCACCTTTGGCAAATCCACCCCATCGGCTAACACATTCCCTTTTTTTTAAAAGAACCTCATCAAGCCGACTACCAGCTATTCCTTCATTGTCGAGGACTACATCGGTGAGAAGGGTGAAGAAGCCACATCCAAACAAACTCTATCAGTGGGGAATCAAGCTCGGCTGAAGGACATAGCTGCTCTGCTAGATTAGGACATCAACACATGGGTTCAAGAAGTAGACCAAATAAGAGATCTTCTGGAGCTTATTGATCAAGACATTCCTTTTGTTCTCAAAGCTTCTCTAGAATCTACAGCTCACCTTGATGATTAATTTGCCATGGTGAGGAAACCAAGTAAGAAAATATCCTCCAGGGCCACCCTGTAGAATGACATGTCTTTAAAGAAGCAAGAGGCTAAAGAGTTACAATCCCAAATTCAAAATGCCAAACATTCTTTGTCAACTCTAGATCCTGAGTTGAAAAGCATGGAGGAGGAAAAGTCCAGTCTGGAAGCTCAATTAGCCCAATTAAATGCCGAAATTCAGTCCCACAAAGACAAGATGGCTGATCTTCCAAATTCTATAGCAATAGCCACAACAAAGATACCATCTGTCATCAAAGAGGATCAGCAGCTCAAATCAAGGCTTGCCAACATCCAAGGTTCTAAAGATGTAGACTAGAAAGTGTTGGACAATGTTAGCCAAATCAGGGCCAAAGCCATAGATGCAATTAATCAGCTTCTGAACGAGTAAACACTAGACTAGGCCTGATACAATGTATTTTTTGAATCACCAGACTCTTTTACATTTTTCCTTCATATATCTATGCTTGTTTAAGAACATAATTGATCAATTTTGAGTTCCCCATTAGGATATAGCCGATTGTTCATTTTACTTCCCGATTGAGATATAGTCGACCGCATCTTGTCGCCCAAGGAGTAACACAGCCGAGTGGCTCTTGACTTAAACGAGCTTGGCCCAATCGAGTAATAGTCGAACCGAGAGCAAAACCCTAATCTGACGTTTGGTATTCTCATCCCACTACTCCGAGATATACGCCATGACTTCTCATTTGGCTTATAAATAACCTTCCTCTCTCAGCCTTTACTAATACTCTAGTCAAGCATTCTCATCTCTGCCTCTTCATTTTCTCCGCTCAAATCAATCTAGAAGGAAACTTATTCCCCACAGTAGCAATGGCAAATGGTGATGACCGTGGCAAGCGCCCCGCCAAAGAGGAAGCAGAAGGAAGCCGAGCGCAGCATCGTCAACGTCATGGGTGAGAATCAACTCTTTGCCCCCTTACAATTCTACTCATTGTTCTCTTCTTATTTGTTAGGATGAGGGTCATAACCACCAGCCAGAGCCATCTCCTCCCCCCAGTGACAGCGACTCAGCCAGGAACCCCCTCATCTGATTCCTCTGACTCTTCAAGTTCATCAGAATTGGATCTCCTAAATAATCACAAGGAGGCGCTCGCCTTCCTCAAAGGAAGAGATGAAGCTCGGGAGGAACTGGGCAACATCTGCAAGTAGTTCGGCATTGAGCAAGCCGAATGGGAGGACCAACGGAAGTAGTTTTGCGACGCCATCACTGGTTAGCACAAAAAACTTGTCTTGGGTTTCCTTTCTTGATCCATCTGTTTACCTGATCTATTCTGTTTGCTCAGCGCTCTCTGCAGAAAACGATCGCTTGAAAGCCACAGTGATCAAGATTGCCGACAAGGTGAACGCCCAAGGAGAAACCTCCGAGCTGCGCCTTGATGATGTGGACGACCACATTGACCAAGCCGTTACCATGGCGTGGCCCTAGGATTGGAAGCGATGTCCACCTAGGTCCACGAGGACTTCTCCGTCATGCCGATCGGCTTCACCGATGGGCCCAGAAGAGATCGAGAACATCGATGAGCTCCTAAAGAGCTATGACGACCATGCAACCGTCCTTGCTCAATCCACGGACGCTCAGTCCGTTCTCAATAGATTATTTGAGGAGTAGCTTGTATCTTGGGATTGAATTGCAAGAACAGTTTATCTTCAGGATATATTTGTCTTTGATCCCAGTTCATCTTCTTCTGAGTTTTTTTTTCATTTTTTTCTAAAGGCGAAACATACCGTATCGGCTATTCTCCAAATCCTCGGAGTATTTTTTTGGCTAAAGACGATGCGCTTACATCGATTAATCACGCTCATATCTCTAAGTTCTTTCATTAACCAACTTCAATAGTGGGATAAAATCCCATAAGAAATCTTCCATTAATAGCTCTAGTGAATTCTTCCCCCAGCAAAGTCTTCAAAATATATGCATTGCCAGGCGCACATCTTACTACCCGAAAAGGTCCTTCCCAATTCGGAGACCACTTACCGAACGATCTGTCTTTCGTCCCAATCAACAATATAACTTTCCAAACTAAGTCTCCCTCTTCAAATTTCTTCACCTTAACCTTCTTGTTATAATATTTGGCAATGCACAATTTATTTTTCTCAACATTTTCCAATGCCTTGAGACGAACCTGGTGTAAATCTTATAATTCATCCATCATCAAATCCTTATAACTTTCTTTCTTCAAATCATTCTGCAATGTAACTCGTCTTGAATTTGATTGTAATTCCCACGGTAACATGGCATGATGTCCATAAACCAACATGTAGGATGATGTTTGAGTAGGCCCATGACACGCCATTCGGTAAGCTTATAAGGCCTCATTAAGAACCGAATGCCACTTTTTTGGGTTCTCATCAATCTTATTCAAAATAATCTTAATCATAATTTTATTTGATGCTTCAGCTTGACCATTGGCTTGTGTATAATAAGGATAAGAATTGTACAACTTGATTCCCATCTCTTCGGTAAAATCACAAATTCAGATGAAGTGAACTGAGTCCCTTGATCGGTTGTTATTGTTTGAGGGATCCCGAATCTGTAAATTATATGCTCCTTAACAAAATCAACCATATTTCCTGATGTAACCTTTTTAAAGGGACGACTTCAACACACTTAGTGAAATAGTCCGTGGCCAACAGTACAAACTTATGTCCTTTGCTAGAAGGAGGATGAATCTGACCAAGCAAATGTATACCCCATCCTCTAAACGGTCAAGGTTTGATAATCGGGTTCATTGCAGATGCTGGAGCTCTTTGAATATTGTCGAATCTCTGACAATTTTGACACCCCTTATAATACTCAAAACAATCCTCTAGCATGGTTGGGCAAAAATAACCGGTTCTCCTAATTATCCACTTCATTCGGTAACCTGACTGATGTGCACCACACAACCCGTTATGCACCTCATACATCATTTTTTTGGCCTCCTCTTGATTCAAACACTTAAGCAATATCCCATCTATGGATTTATAATACAATTGATCATCAAGAACCACTTGAGGGCTTTATATCTGAGCTTTTGGGAAACCTTCTGTGATGGATTCTTTAAATAATTGGCAATTTCACTTCTCTAATCATCAACCGCTTGATTCTTACTTAAAGCCAAAATCTCTTGATCTCTCGATGTCCAGACGCAATTGGGGCCAACCTATTTGCTTCCTCATTATGCCCCCTAGGGATATGTGCAAGGTTGCTATCCGTAATTTCCTTAAAAGCTCTTGGCATTCTTCATAATATTCTCTTAATATGTCATTTTTGTATTCATACTAACCAGTTAACTGGTCTATCACTAACTCAGGATCTCCAAAGACCTCAATAGCAGTGGCTTTTATTTCCACAAGGATCCGAAGCCCCCTAAGTAATGCCTCATACTCTGCTTGATTGTTAGTAATATAAAACTCAATGGGAATAACATATTTAAAGGTTACTCCCCGTGGAGAAACTAAGAGAATACCAGCACCACCACCTTTGCTACAAGATGAACCATCAAAGAACAAAGCCCAAGGTGTAATGCTTATTATCTCAATAGAAAGATCACGATGTTGGGTGATAAAATTGGCAATAATATGTTATTCCCATTACTGCTTTTGCCGATTCGTACCTCAAATCAAATTCTGACAAAGCTAAAATCCACTTATCAATCCTTTCGTTCAAAATCGGCATTGATAACATATGTTTTATTACATCAAACTCAGAAACATCCACACATTCGGCATTCAATAGATAGTGCCAAAACTTGGTACATGAATAGTACACACATAAGCAAAGCTTTTCCACAGTCGAATACCTTGTCTCTAGGTCTAACATCTTTCGGCTAGGATTTGCTATTACTCTTTATTTTCCCTCAAACTCCTGCATAAGGGCCGATCCTATCGCCAGGCTATCGGCCGCCACATACAACTTAAAAGGCTTGTCAAGTCGTGGAGGTACCAACACAGGTGGTGCCTTCATGCATTCTTTGATCTGATCAAAAGCCTTTTGTTGTATGTCACCCTATATAAATTCTTGATCTTTTTTAAGAATTAGTAGTGGAGAAAAAGGCAAAATTCTTTCTGACAACTTGGATATAAACCTTCTTACAAAATTAACTTTGCCGAGCAGTGATTGCAACTCTGTCACATTGGTTGGAGGGGCAACCTTGTCTATCACTTCCATGCTCTTCTTTCCAACTACAATTCCTCCTTTATGTACCAGGAACCCCAAAAACTCATCAACCGAAACCCCAAAAGCACACTTATTCGGGTTCATTTTCAAACCATGTTTCCTAGTGCACACCAAAGTTTTTCTTAAATCAGCTAAATGCTCTTCATGATTCCAAGACTTAACCACTTGTTGACACCGTTTTTGGACACGTATCTTTTGATATGCATCTGGAGTTAATGAGGTATAGATCAGCAGATGGAGCAGTGGCGACTAGTCTGTAGGGAAGTTGCCGATGAAGGTGGCTGCCGATGAGAAACAATCGGATATGACCAAGTCTAGAAGTGATGTATTCGTGCCGATGACCAATGCCGGTGGTTGCCGATGACGGTGGATGGGCAATATGCCGATGACTTTGAAGAAAAGCGCAGAAGTTGCCGATTGTTTCATGATGGTGTCCCGATCGGTTACGGGGGGGTTAGTTTAAAGTTTTCCTTAATTGATAGAATTTGTTTTGTATGCGGCTTCCATTTAATTTGGAATTTGAGTCCTAGTCGTGTCTGGTTATATCTCTTTGGACAGGGTATAAATGTAGACCCTAGGGCAACGTAATGAGACATCTATCAATCAATCAAACACAAGTTTTTACTCATATTCCAGCATCAAATTTTTCAACGACTTTGTCATATTTTTCCTTTTTACTACGAGTTCTTAGGAATTCGTCGACTCAAGCTCGGTGTATTCTCAAGTTCCGCATGAACACCTCTTGGCCGTGACATCCGGGTGCATCGCTGTTGTCGGGACCAAAGTGTTCGAGTTACCACCTTTGTCGATTGTAAGGTCAAATCGGCTAGCACGCCTTAACGTTTGAATAGGGTATTAGCCCTTTGTGTTTGCAGATCAGCTTTTGCACCAACACATCTTTTGGCACACCCAGTGGGACTTATTCAAGATCAAGATCAACATGTTGAACACCTATTTCCACTTGGAGAACGTTATCCCAGTGACGGAGGCCAATCTCAGAGATGAGCAGAAGCAAGCTATGACAAAAGCCATGGAGGAGTACAAATAGCAATGCTTGAAATCCTTCAGTATCAACAGGAGTGGCGAGGTGATCCAAAAGGAAGCATTGCCGGCACCTCGGCAGATTACTTTTGAAGCCAATCCTAGTAAACTTCAAGACATGGTTGATAATGCTATTAACCGTGCCTTGATCAATCAAGCTGTTGTGCTGTCCAACACAGTTTTCAATGCCGTGGCTAGAACTTTCAAGGAAGGACAATTGCCACCAAATTATGTGGGTCCTGCCTATCATCAGCCAGGGTCATCATTGGTCACGGCTCCATCGGCTACTACAGCCGTTGCGGGTACAGAAGTTACTTCTCCTCCAAGCACATTAGGGATCACTAATGCGCAATCTACACCAATGACGACCAATCCATCAACATCAGACGAGTCAATCAAGCTTGATACAGATCTATTAGCATCGGCAATGTCAGGTTCTGTTCCTCCCAACTGGTGGGGTTATGGTATGCCCCCAAATTTGATGGCAAAGATTCCTGGAACATCTCAAGTGGCTGACTTGACAGGCAAGGCTTCTATGGCATCGACACCTCCAAATCCGCCGATGAATCAGAGTCCCCAGTATAGTACGACTACTACTGCAAGAACTTACACTAGGAATTCTCAAGTTCCAACGTTCTAGATGCCTAACGCATCGGCAGATTCAATGTCGACACAACAGAGGTTTATGACACAGCCAGGGTATGTCAATTCGATGATGATGCCCAATTACCAGTCATCGGCAGGGCTTATGCCGATGAATGCTAACAATGGATGGACAAGACAGTTAGTCTTTCCCCAGATGCCTCAGCAGAATCATCAACCTCTAGGGTTTCAACAATGCCAAATCCAACCTGGGTTTCAGAATCCAGGATTGGTCAACCAGCCGATGAATCTTGGTCAGCAGATTGGTGGCCAGATGATTAACCCCATGTTCCATGCAGATCGTGCACCTCAGAGACACGTGAAAGCATATCAGCAAGTGCCAGATCCACTGCCGCCTCATCGGCAAGACGTCGACGCTTATTGGGCCGATAAGATAGCTGAAGTAATGAGAGACCAATTTGGGATAAAACCCAAAGTCAACACTTACTCTTATCGGACGCTGTATCCTCCTGCATATGACTTAATTCCACTTCCAAATCGGTACAAGGTACCAGATTTCACTAAATTTTCTGGGCAGGATGATACATCAACTATGGAGCATGTCCGTAGGTTCATCATCCAGTGTGGGGAAGCTGCTAACAGAGATGAATTGAGAGTTCGTCTGTTCTAATCATCTTTGTCGGGATCGGCCTTTACCTGGTTTATATCGTTACCTCCCAACTCAGTGATCACTTGAGCCGATCTATAAAAACAATTCCATAAATACTTCTTTTCTGGAGTTCATGAGAAGAAGATTACCGATTTAGTCAGGCTAAAACAACGCAATGATGAATCGGTTGAAAGCTTTGTGCAAAGTTTGCGAGAAGTTAAGAATAAGTGCTATAGTCTGGTTCTAGACGATCGGCAGCTAGCCGATTTGGCTTTTTAGGGACTGTTGCCACATATCAGGGATAAGTATGCTTCTCAAGAGTTGGAGAGTCTGAGTCATTTGGTGTAGAGGATTTCTGACCAAGACATTAAGCCTTTTGAATCCAAGAGGGCGTGGAATAAAAAGGTGTCATTTGTTGATGAAGCAGCAAGCTCAGACTTTGATGAGGAACTAGTCATCGGCTTGGTAGAATGGGTGAAAAATAAGAAGCCAATGTCTTGCCCTTTTGGGGATAAAGAGCTAGAAAAGTTTGCATTTAACATCACCAAGGCCGATAGAATATTTGACTTTCTACTTCAAGAAGGGCAAATCAAGTTGTCACCTAATCATGTGATTCCATCAGCTGAAGAGTTAAAGAAGATGAAATATTGCAAATGGCATAATGCAACGTCTCACAGTACAAATGAGTGCAAAGTTTTCAGGCAACAGCTGCAATCGGCTATAGAATCTTGGAGAATCAAGTTCGATAATTCTAAAGCTCAGAAGCCGATGAAGATTAATCAACATCCTTTCCTAGCAAATATGTTGGATGCTAAGGGAAAAACCAAGGTCTTGACATCAGAGGCAGCTGAAAGGAGTGCATCGGTGGATCCTCAGCATCAAATTACTGCTGCCGATGCCAAAGGAAAGGGTTTGATCCAGGAAGGAGCTAGCTCAGGAAGGCCTCCCCGATCTGGCATTGTGATAACTCATAGAAGGCATCAGAAGACTTGGCAGCAACGTGAAGATCGTTATCGGCGCCAACAGGAGGATTACCGTCGGGAAGAAGAAAGACGTCGACAGGACTGTAATTGGCATAAGGATCACTAGAACTGCCCGTTCTTTATCCACTGTTGGGAACAGAACATCAAGTTGCCCACTGTTAGGGATTGCCCTGAATGCAATGGTTATGATCGGTATGATAGACCTAATCAGCAGTATCAGAATGATGATCGGCGATTTAATGAGCTGGTTAGGTGAAGAGCCTCAGTTCATGATCGGTTGGGGGGCAGGCTCAGTGTGCATGATAGACTTGGTGACCATGTTGGGTACTTTCCTAGGAATCAAGAAGAGCTTGAAGAAATGGCAAATGCTCGAGTTCCCGATGAGTTCATATTTTGCAGGGATGCTAACACCTATCGAGTGGAGTCAAGGGAAAGTCGTCGCCCATCGGTGAGACAGCCACAACTTCCTTCATGGTGTCCAGAGGGATTGACTAGGACACAAAAAAGAAGGCTGCAGCATGAAAGGCGAGAACACTTGAACAAAGGAGAGAATTCTGGCAAATATGGAGATCAGCAGCAGCCGGATCCCAAAGGAAAAGGGCCATCGGCAGATGTTAACATGGTATTCATGTTGCCGATGGAGTTTCTTGCGCCGTCCAGCGATGATGAGGAGCTGGATTTCTCCGACCAGATAGCTCAATTGGCTCTGGATCCGATGACGGCTATCTTTGAAAAGCCTGCCGACAATGAAAGGCAGCATCTTAAAGCTCTGTTCGTCAAAGGAAGAGTTGATGGGCAGCCGATGACCAAGATATTAATTGATGGTGGGGCTGCTATTAACATCATGCCATATGCAGTTTGTCAGAAACTTGGGAAAGGAGATCAAGATTTGACCAAGACTGATATGATGTTGAAGGACTTTGAAGAAAATGTGTCTCCGGTTAAGGGGGCAATATGCGTTGAGTTGACCATCGGGAGCAAAACCTTGCCGACAACATTCTTCGTGATCAGTGGACAAGGTGCTTACAATCTACTGTTGGGAGGAGATTGGATTCATGCTAACTGTTGTATCCCATCTACAATGCATCAGTGTTTGGTTCAATGGGTAGGTGACAAGATTGAGATTGTCCCAGGGGATTCTTCTTATGTCATCGCATCGGCAGAAGCAGATATCTATGAAAGGACCAGGTGCATGTTAGGGGAAATTTGGGAGAAGGATTTCCTCAAAGTTGCCGATTATGAAATTCCACCGATCCAAGCAGTCGGTTCTGATGAGGAGTTTTAATGGATAGGTTCACTGATGATGGAAAATTAGGCCAGGCGTTTACATCGGCTGATGATCTAGTAGAAGTAGACATAGGTAATAGTGATAAGCCTAGACCTACTTTTATTAGTGCTAAGTTAGATTCTGAGTGTAAGCAACAATTAACTGATTTGTTAAAGGAATACAAAGATTGCTTTGCTTGGGATTATATTGAGATGCCTGGTTTAGACCGATCTATTGTTGAACATCGGTTGCCTATCAAGTCTGGGTTTCGGCCACATCAGCAGCCAGCTCGCCGATGTAATCCTAATATTCTTCCAGATATTAAGGCCGAAATAACCAAACTTATCGAAGCTAGATTTATTCGGCAGTGTCGGTATGCCGAGTGGATTTCCAATGTTGTTCCAGTTTACAAGAAAAATGGGAAGCTTCGAGTTTGCATTGATTTTAGAAATCTTAACAAGGCTACACCGATGGATGGTTACCCAATGCAAGTTGCCAATTTGCTAGTTGATGCTGCAGCTGGACATCGAGTTATTAGCTTCATGGATGGCAATGTAGGATATAACCAGATATTCATGGCTGAGGAAGATATTCCAAAGACTGCATTTAGATGTCCTGGTCATGTTGGATTGTTTGAGTGGGTAGTCATGACCTTTGGCTTGAAAAATACTGGTGCTACCTATTAAAGAGCTGTGAATTTTATCTTTCATGAGTTCATCGGCAAGCTGGTGGAAATTTATATTGATGATGTGGTGGTTAAATCTGGGGATTTCACAAAGCATCTTGCCGATCTGCGAAAAGTGTTGGAATGCACAAGAAAACATGGTTTAAAGATGAACCCTAGCAAATGTGCGTTTGGTGTATCGGCAGGGCAATTTCTTGGTTTCATGGTGCATCAGAGGGGAATTGAAATTAGCAGAAGATCTATCGATGCTATTAACAAAATAGTTGCTCCTACCAACAAAACTGAGCTCCAATCTCTGATCGGCAAAATAAATTTTATCAGGCGATTTATTTCTAATTTGTGTGGTGAAATTCGTGCTTTTAGTCCTTTACTTAAATTAAAGGCCGATCAGGAATTTATATGGGGGAAAGAGCAACAGTTGGCCTTAGATGAAATCAAGAATTATTTGACAAATCCTCTAGTCTTGATTCCACCTCAGCAAGGAAAGCCCTTCAGATTATATTTGTCTATCGATGGGATGGTTATCGGTTCGGCTTTGAGTCAAGAATTTGAAGGGAAGGAGCGTGTGATTTATTATTTAAGTAGAAGATTGGTTGATGCTGAGACCAGATATTCGGCCATTGAAAAATTATGTTTATGCCTATATTTTTCTTGCATTAAGTTGAGGCACTATTTGTTATCGGCTGAATGCACTGTTATATGCAAAGATGATGTGGTCTGATATATGCTATCTATGCCGATTATGAGTGGAAGAATCGGTAAGTGGATTCTGGTGCTGTCGGAATTCGATCTACATTACGAATCGTCTAAAGCGGTTAAAGGGCATATTATGGCCGATTTTGAAACTCAACATTGCGGTGTAGTGGAAACTTTGGAAATTGTGACTTGGACGCTCTTCGTTGATGGATCCACGTGTGACCGGGGGGCAGGAATCGGCATAGTGTTAATTTCCCCTTAGGGAAGGAAGTATGAGTTTTCTTTGCCGATTGTTGCTACGTCAACGAATAACCAAGCCGAGTATCAAGCTTTGATCAAGGGGTTGGAATTGTTAAGAGAAGTTCATGCTGATGCTGTTGAAATCTTCGGGATTCTATGCTGGTTGTAAATCAGTTGGCTGGAAGTTATGAATGCCGAAGCGAGGTCCTGATAACTTATTACGAAAAGAGTATACAGCTATTAAGGGAATTCAAAGATTTCCGATTGGAGCATGTTCCTCGGTTACATAATGAGGAGGCTAATCTGTTGGCTCAGCATGCCTCGGGATATCAACCCATATTGAATGCATTATCGGCAATCGGTGCCGATGATTGGAGAAAGGAAATCATTGACTATTTAAAGAATCCATCAAAGAAGGTTGAAAGGCGTGTCCGGTTTCAAGCTACCAAGTATGTGTTCCTCGAGGATGAGTTGTATTATCGGACAATCGATGGAGTTCTTCTCAAATGCTTAGGTGACGATGAAGCTAAAAGTTTGATGGGGAAATCCAAGAAGGAGTATGTGGAGCACATCAATCGGCGTTTAAGATGAAATGGATAATCAGAAGAAATGGGTATTATTGGCCGACCATACTTGAGGATTGTTTCAAATATTTCAAAGGATGTCAAGGATGTCAGAAATTTGGCAATTCAAAGGGCACCCGCATCGGCCATGAATCCCATTATTAAACCTTGGCCGTTCCGGGGATGGGCTATTGATCTGACCGGCCAGATTTACCCACCATCTAGCAAAGGGCATAAATTCATCTTCGCTGCCACTGATTATTTCACTAAATGGGTTGAAGCTATTCTTTTGAAGAAAGTTATATTGGCCAATATGATTGATTTTGTGAAAGAGCATATTATTTACCGATTTGGTATTCCTCAGACAATTACTACCGATCAGGGTACTATGTTCACATCGGGAGAGTTTGATGAATTTGCAATCGGTATGGGAATTAAAGTGTTAAATTCTTCTCCTTATTATGCTCAAGCTAATGGACAGGGCGAAGCGTCTAACAAAAGGATTATTAAACTTATCAAAAAAAAGATCAGTTGGCTGCCGACGACTATGCTACTTTGATGAAAGACGAGTTAGACGATTTAGCAGGGCATCGACTGAAGGCTTTGATAAGTATAGAAGAAAATAAAAAGAGAGTCGCCAGATGGTATGATAAAAGGTGAAGGCTAAGGAGTTCGCCGATGGAGATTTGGTATGGAAATTAATATTACCGATTGGGACTAAAAGTTCAAAGTATGGCAAGTGGTCTCCCAATTGGGAAGGTCCATATCGGATAAATCGATCTGCTCCTGGTAATGCCTATATTTTGGAAACTCTCAAAGGAGTTGAATTTCCCAGAGCATTAAATGGGAAGTATTTGAAGAAATATTACCCAAGCATATGGGTTGATGCATAAAAAGTTTAAGTGCCGATAACACTCCTATCGGCTGGATTGAAATGTATCTGGAACCGGATGCAGTATTTTAAAAGATGCCGATAACAGTCCTATCGGCTCGACCAAAATGTTCGAGAATCTTTAAGAGAAAAGGCAAAACATGTCGCCGATGAAGAATTTATACGTTCAGCAGGGCTTGGTTGGCCGATATAGCGCGCAGACGGATTTGGTCAACCTCTTCTATCTCCTTGATATCTTCATTGGCAGAACCTTCCACCGGTTTCAGCTTTTTCTTCATCTGCAGTGCCTTGCGAGCTTGGACGTTTCGCTCTTGTTCAAGAGTCTTGATTGTCTCGGGCAGCTGACTTTCCTCCTATTGAGCTTGGGACAGGGCTTCCTCTACTCGTTTGAGTTCTGTCAACAGGGCTTTCCTTTGTGCCGTAGGTCAGAGATCTTTTGTTTCAGCACATCTCATGAGGATTTCAGAATACCGATGCTCTTATGTTTTTCATTGGCAAGATGCTTTACCTTCATCACCTCCTCTAAAATCTGGGCATAAGTGACCCTATCGGCAAGGCGCTGAGTGGCCTTTCGGTACTGAAGCTGTCGACTCTCCAAGTGTGCGGCCTTGAAGAGGAACTCCTCGGCATCGACAGGGATCTGACCTCTGAGAGCTTTAAACAAACCCTTGGCTGGATTGGAGTCATCAACTAGTTGGGCTGTATCCTGGTGAAGCAGGGCCAGCAGATCTTCCAGCTTTGCTCTGATTTCTACCGATGAGATCCCAATTGCTTGAGAAGAACTTGCTTCCTCACCTTCATCTTCGGAGATTTTGATGGCGAAGGAGAATCGGCTGTCGGGAGAATCTTGTTCCTGAAAGATAAAAGGAGATGAGTTATTTGATGATGAGATATTAGTAAAATAAAGGATGATAATCAAATAGCTTACCTGTTTCAAGGCTATCTCTCGCCTCTAGCTCGTTGAGGCCGATGGTATCACAGGTTGATCGGCCAGAGTTACCGATGGAACAATATCAGCTGAAAGAAATTAATAGGAATGATTATTAAGTAGGAAGATAAATCCATCGGTAATGATTTCGTGGACAGTATTTTACCTTGAGGGGGTGCAGTGCTTGTCTGGATCGAGGAGACTACCGATGCTATGATTGAGCCCACTGGATCGGCGGTCTGCTCGTGTACATCAGCCCGTGTTTCTTCTGGCTGAGGTTCTTCCGGCTGGGGTTCTTCTTGCGGTTGAGGTGGAGACGGTACTTGCTGAGTGTGGCCTTCTGATAAAGAAGGGGACGATTCTACGTGAATCGGCGATACTAGAGGAGAAGAAGGTGGTGCTGTTTTCTAACGTTTTGCCTAGGACTTGGTGCTCTTGGGACCCTTTCTCTTAGCTTGACTGGCTTCGGGGGCATCGGTGCTTGTCTTGGAACTTCTAGTCTTTACTGATTTGCTGGATTGCTGATACAACAACAAAAGTTTCGTAAGCACAAATGTAACACGGAGTTGATGAAATTTTGGTTGGAATAGTAAAGTTTACCGATGACGTTCCCATAGCAGTCGATGTGTCCTGAAAGGATTATGTAAGTATGGAATGGGATCGGTATAAGTTGAATAAGTCAAGAATCTACCTTGAAAGCTTGAGCCAGAGCAGTGACGGCTACCGATGGGGATGTCTTCGCTCGTCTGGTGGTAATTTTCTTGAAACGCACACACCGGTGCATCAAAGCCGCCAGGCTTGGCGCATTGTTACCGATCAAAGAGATCTGGCCTGATGGAAGGAGTTCGATTGGCCTTCCGCTCCTACTAACTGCCGGTGGTGTATCATCGACCTGTGTAAAATAGGGGAAGTAAGTTGCTGATAAGAGAAAAAACAATAAAACTGGAGCATCGGTCGAAAACTTACAGTATTATCGGGAACCTTGTACGCGGAGTCGATCATACCGCGGTATGTAAGAGCCGATCTGCAGAACAAGTGCTCTTTCCATTCTGCCCACCATTGTTTGTACGCCTGAGTGATGAAAAGAGCTAGGATCCAGGCCGATAGGTCAATGTCTGATGTATCGGCATTTGGGGGGAGTTGAGCTATTCTGATCCATTCGAGACCGCTGGTGATAATCTCCCTTGGTTTCACCACATCGGCGTAACAGAGTGCAATCGGCAGTTGCCCAAAAGCCAATTGGCGAGCCAATGCCGACGGATTGTAGAACTCATAGGTAAGGTTGGAAGCTTTCCCACTGCCGAAGAAATTCACCGGTATAGCTCTCGTAGTGATGATTGCCATCATTAGGTCGTGGTCCTTGTTGAGAGCATTGTAAAAAGGGTGAAAGGTCAGGGGAAATCTGGTATCTGGATCTTCGTAAGGCATCCATGCCCGTTGTTCTTTGGTTAGACCCTCATAAAGAGTCTGAATGAATCGGCTAACCTGGTCTTGATTCCCCAGAGACTATGGCAGCTTCACCGTAGTTCAGAGGAGGACAAGTTGCCGATTCTTCTTCATCTAACTCATGATCTTTCGCTATGTCTCTGGGGAAGCGCTGTGCAAAAAGGTTGAATTCAAGGTGCTTGTGCATATGGACACTGAGCCACATGTTGATAAACCACCAGGGTCCGCCTAGATTGCCGATGGACTGGCCTAGTAAGAGTTTCTCAGCTACCTGATGAAGAAGGTGATAAACAGCACCGAGCAAGTATCGGCCAAGAGGAAATCAGCCACCTTTGGCCAGTTTCTCTGCTGCCGATAAATAGACAGAAGTTGGTCCTGCCGATCGGCCACAGAACACAAACTTATCCAACCACATGTTCAGGAAAATTGTCTGCTCCCTCTCCCCGACAGGTCTTGTCTTTTGGTACTTCTGAATATATCCAGACCAACCGCTGATAGCGCGAGTTTCTACTTTAGCACTGGGCTTGGTATCAAACAAGTGACTGCTATCGGCAGTGGATATGTCTAAGCCGGTGAGCATGAGTACATCGGCAAGAGTGGGTGCAGTAGGGCCATGGCCGAATACAAAAGCATTAAGCGTGTCTAACCAAAAATACGAGGCAGCTATCAGCAGTGACTCATTTCTCTCCATGTCGGCATGAGATAATCTGATGCACTGATCTAATTTCCGCTCACCCCACTGGACCTCGTTTGAATGGCTGACTCTCAAGGACCAGTCTTTCCATCCCTTGGTGGGACTGGGCCAGGAACGAAAGGCATCTTTCCACAGATCTAAGGAAAAGTTTTTGGCTCTGAAGGGGATTCTATTTGTCTTTGCGTTTATTAGATCGGTGGGATCTGGATTTCCTAACGGGCCGAGACACTGAAAGTGAGGCTGACTGGTAGGAATTACAATCTTATCGGCTAAATCCTAAAAGTTTTGAGGATGAAAGAACAAAAAAGAAGAAAAAGGGGTACTCAGTAAAGGGAATCGCAGATGAACAAGAATACAACAAAAGCGCAAAAAGGAGGATGATAGACTGACCTCGGGAATGACAAAGTTGATGGCCATTTCTTCGCAAGTAAGAAGATCGAAGACTTGGAGGATTGGTGAAGGAGGCTCTTGCTGAAGTTCTTGGAGTCCTCGGGTAGTGCCGCCGTCAGGAAAGTAGATTTTGGGCTGTAGAATGATAAGATGGAGGATTACCGGAGAAGGAAGTATTTATAGGACAAAATGGGCAGGGGCAAATCTGACTTATCTCTTTGCCACATCCGTGAAATCCGAGGGTATTCAGGTGGATATGGTAACTGTTCACACGGTAATCAAGGAATTGCTCAGGTGATTTGACAGCAAGCGGTCATGATTTTGAAGATATTTCACTGTACAAGATCGCCTGGTCGGCCCATCGGCAGTTTGCTCTAACGGTAATATTGCCGATGAGTGCATAAATTCGAGAGATTTGATTGAGAGGTTGAGAAATTCAAGGGATCTATGGGAGAATCGGGCCGAGGTTGTTTAGATTTGGCGATTGATTACCAAATTGGGAGAAATATTTGTGGAAAGGCGTCATTATTGACGAGAATTTCGGAGCATTAATGATTTTATACTCCGAAATTGGGGGGCATGTGTTGACACCGTTTTTGGACACGTATCTTTTGATATACGTCTGGAGTTAATGAGGTATAGATCGGCAGATGGAGCAGTGGTGACCAGTCTGTAGGGAAGTTGCCGATGAAGGTGGCTGCCGGTGAGAAACAATCGGATATGACCAAGTCTAGAAGTGATGTATTCATGCCGATGACCAATGCCGGTGGTTGCCGATGACGGTGGATGGGTAATATGACTATAACTTTGAAGAAAAGCGCAGAAGTTGCCGATTGTTTCATGATGGTGTCCCGATCGGTTAGGGGGGGTTAGTTTAATGTTTTCCTTAATTGTTAGAATTCGTTTTGTATGCGGTTTCCATTTAATTTGGAATTTGAGTCCTAGTCATGTCTGGTTATAGCTCTTTGGACAGGGTATAAATGTAGACCCTAGGGCAATGTAATGAGACATCTATCAATCAATCAAACACAAGTTTTTACTCATATTCCAGCATCTACTTTTTCGACGACTTCGTCATATTTTTCCTTTTTACTACGAGTTCTTAGGAATTCGTCGACTCAAGCTCGGCATATTCTCAAGTTCCGCGTGAACACCTCTTGGCCGTGACATACGGGCGCATCGCTGTTGTCGGGACCAAAGTGTTCGAGTTACCACCTTTGTCGATTGTAAGGTCAAATTGGCTGGCACACCTTAACGTTTGAATCGGGTATTAGCCCTTTGTGTTTGCAGATCAGCTTTTGCGCCAACACCACTATGTCATCAATATGAATCTCCACAATCTTGCTGATCAATTCATGGAAAATATAATTCATGGCCCTCTGATAGGTTGCACCGGCATTTTTCAAATCAAATGTCATATCGATCCATTCAAAAAATCGATATGACTAGGGCATTTGAAAGCCGTCTTCAAAATATCTTCTATTCACATAAAAATCTGGTTATGACCAGCATTACCATCCATAAAACTGATGACTTCATAACCGGCTGCTACATCAACTAGCAAATCGACAATCAGCATCGGGTATCCATCCATCAGAGTGGCTTTATTAAGATCTCTAAAATCAATGCAAACCCTCATCTTTCCATTTTTCTTGTATACTGGAACTATGCTCAAAATCCACTCTACATACCTGCATGGCTGAATGAAATTTGCTTCTAACAATCTTTCAACTTCCTTTTACACATCGGCTAGCACCTCCTCTTTGAAAATCCTTCGAAGGGGTTGTTTGTAAGGATGGTATCCAAGCTTGATAGGCAACCGAAGTTCAACAATAGAGCGATCCAATTCAGGCATCTCGGTGTAATCCCAAGCAAAACATTCTTTAAACTCTTTAAGAAGATCTATCAACTTTGATCTATACTCTTGATTTAAATTTGCACTGATGTACATCGGACTTGGCTTAACGGTATCATCAACATTTATTTCTTCTAACTTATCAGCCGACATAAAACCATGCTGTAACTTTCATTTGTTGCCATCAATTGGGTTACCCATCAAAATTTTCTTTGAGAGCCGACTACTTGGATCGGCTGTTGATCCCTGTTGAAAACATTCACGGGACCTTCTTCCCACACTCTATCGAAGAAACAGTCAATACTGTTATACACCCAATAAGCAGGCTTCATAGAGGCAACACTTACCGAATTATCAGCGTGAACAACTTCTACATCATCTCCAATCCACTGGATGAAAACTTGGTGCATAGTTGAAGGAAGGAGCAATTAACATGGATCCAAACTCTCCCTAAGACCGGACTATATGCCCCCTTACCATCAATGACAAAGAAGGTAGTACACAAAGTTTTTGATCCAATCATCAACTCAGCATGCACAGCACCCCGGGTGTCAGAAGGATTACAAGCAAAGTCCCTAAGCACCATGTTAGTCTTTAACAATTCCTCATTTGTCATCCCAAGCATTTTAAAGGTAGTGTATGGCATGATATTAATAGTAGCTCCTCCATCAACAAACATCTTGGTCAGAGGTTTGCCATTGACGTATCCCTTCACATACAGTGGCTTTAAATGTCGATACTTGGCTGGTTTATCAAAAATTGCCTTCTAAGTCAGGACAAGTTGGGCCATTAAATCCTGGTACTCGCTTTCATCAAAATCTGAGTATACCTCCTCCTGGACATCCTGGCCTTTAGGAGCTAAAAACTCTAATGGAAGGAAAAAGCTTTACATGCATCAACCGAATGGTCGTGCTCATTGGACTTCTTCTTAAGACACCATATTTGTTTCTTTTCGGCAACTACTTGCTCTAATTCCTTGTTCCTTAAACTTTGCACTCTTCTCTTCTGGCGCCTTGTCAGTCCTGGTGGGCACAACTGTCCTCTTTGCCATACATATTCATGGAGCCTTTTTCCTCTTCGTGCTCCTCGTAATGAACCCAACCCTTATTGGCAAATCTCTTCCCTTGCCGATTCTCAGAGCTGCCTATTTTTAAACGCCGATCGTCCTCAGGAAACAGTGTTCCAAGTCTTTCATGGTCCGGATGGCGGTTGACCCGAGACTGCCTATACCCTAAGTATTGATCACTACACTCAGGGTAATTATTCCTAGCACGCAGTTTCAAGCCTTCATTCCAACAATGTTTGAAAAATGAACATCCCTAATGAGATTTCTCCTGTTCCCTTATGTATTCTTGATCTATTCGGTACATCTCCTCTTCGTACCTTCGGTGTTCCTCCATGAAATCTCGTTCCTCATATTATTTCTGTCTCTGGTTGCGTTCATGCTCTCATTGCCATTTGTTCAATAGAATTCGTGTTGTAACCCTAGGCTTGGAAACCTCCGTTTTCTCATTTCGACTATTTTGGAATTGAATGTGTTGCCAAAGCTCCTCATTTGTAATTTGTCGATCAGGATCAACAGCACCAGCCTTTCTTGCTCTGTCAGAGGTCAATACTTTCATCTTGCCTTTGCATTTAGGATCATCTTCAACAATCATGTTCATAGAGAAAGACACTATGTTTTGTGCAAAAGGCTGAGCATCAATCTTCATCTTGCCATCAAACTTCAAATGCCCCTCTTGAATAGCCTTCTCAATTCATACTCCGAAAACTCGGCAATCATTGATAGAGTGGGAATTGGTGTTATGGAGGCCGCAATATTTCTTGTCTTATACTCCTTTAGGGCATAGCATGGGATGTCCTTCTGGCAATTTGATACGCCATTCTCTAACCAACAATTCGAACAACTTATCTGACTTGGAGACAACAAAGTCATAAGTTAATTTTTGCTGCCTCAACCAGCGTTGACTAACTTGAGTTGGCTCTTTCGCCTAGACCAATTCGGTTGTGGCTCTTACATCTTCATTGTTGTATTTTGTCGCTTCTTCTAGGAAACTTTGATACATTTCACTAGCCACATCACCCTTCTGGAAGCGGTTATCCCTTCTGAACCCCTGAGCTTGATTACTCATCATACCCAATAACTACAAAAGTTGACCGAGATCATCGAAGTCCATACCAAATAGCTTTTCTCTGACATTAGACTGCATGCCTAGTATAGCCATTCCTGGCAACTGATCATCAGGCAGATTCAAAGAGTAGCAAAGGTTTTTGGTTTCTCTAAACCTGCGAAGATACTCCTGTGGTGTCTCATTAGTCCTCTATCTTAGGCTCATATGATCAACCAACTTCTTCTCATTAGTAACCGTGAAAAAGTATGAATGGAATTTCTGTTTTAACTCTGCCCATGTGAAAGCTGGCCCTGTCAAGGACAATGGAAAATACTGAATCCTCCAAGCTTCATCTGTGGATGCCTCCGCAAGCTGCATCAAATAACGACTAATGGACTCTACGGTGCTAGTGTCATCTTTACTTGAAACTTGGTCAAATCGGTGGGATGCTTCACCCTTGGAGGAAGTGCCACTCGGTTATACCACTTTGGATAAGGAGACTTGTATGCATAATACTAGTTCTTTGGTTTCAAGCCAAACTGATTTCGCATCATATCCGCCATTCTTTGCATGATAAGATCAATATTTGAGTTTGGAACCCCGCGTGCTTGCCCCTCAAAAGGTAATCCTATTGAATTTTATAACCTGGATTTAGAACAACATCCACAACACTGTAATTGGCAAATTCCTGATATTCGTCTCCATACATATTCTTTTGTAACCTATTTGCTGCTGGAGACACTCTGAAAGCTGATTGCGGGATGTTTCCTGTTGTACCGAATGCGAGCTGGCCATACGTCATGGGAGGCAGCTGTTTCTCATGAGGCTCCAGCCCAGCTTTGTGTGCACTAGGTGCTCTAATGCCCCCAGCAGTCTTTTCTTGATGCTTCAGCATGTGGAACAACATTGGTCCCTGCATTGGGCCAATAGCCTCCTCGAAATATTTGTCGGCCGTTGGACCGAAAGTGTTAACCATGATGGCGCACAATTTATTCAAGAAAGCAGATTGATGATTTATCATAGTGTCTCCCATGGCCTTGTAAACCAACTCAGCCATCCTCTGGGCATCTTGCTCTTCAGTGTAATCAGTCTGGTGTGGAAGGAGAACCCTTGGTAATGACTGTTTCTGGAAAACTCTATTGCTTTTGTTCTTAGAAAAGGACATCAAACACTTATCTTGAAACTGAACACATGCTTGCTGAACAATCTCCTTCATGTTTTCTGGCAGTTCGTCCATGGTTACATCTAGAACTTGAGCATTGTCGAATTCGGGCATTTTGAACTGTGTTGTCCCACCAGGCGTGCCAAAAAGTGGTTGACACAAAATGTGACGCACTGTGCCTTACCCATAGCAAGCCGAAAAGTGCGGCTTCAATCTGGTGCCCGGGTGCTTCAAAATCCGGAAACGTGCCAGTCAGTTTGACCTGCAACTAACAAGGGATAAAATTTATTAGATACAAAACTGGAACGTGCCGGGTGAGACCAGACAGTTCTATATATATGGCCCTAAAGCCACTTACGATGACATACAGCTATAAAAGCTATCTGCCAACAGTTTTGTAAATTATTCAGCTAAAATGAACGTAAGATATTGATTACCGAATGCACGTGTATGGAAAATATGTTTGGATGAGTTATAATTAATTATATTTAAAATGTAACCAAGCCCGGTAATCTAGCCAAATTGGGATCCATGGAAAAGTAACTTGCAAGCAAACATAATTAATTTGATCAAAAGCTTATATCCGCCGCACGACACTTAGCTTTATCTAAATTTAAACGTATTCGGCGTGTCTGAACCCGCAACATGTGACAACCTAGATTAGTTTAGTTTAGCTATTATAGGCATATGGTCTATTCATAATGATGGCATGGAAGCAAAACCATTAGAGCATAAATGGATTTATAAACATATGGAGCCGAACCTTACCGATCTAGATTGGGCAAAAGGGTGTTACAAATATATAAAGTGTTTAAAACATGCAACACATGATAACATGGTGAATCTATTAGATCTTGCCAAGTCTAATAGAGCCGATAAGTATCTCACTTTGTTAAGCATATCAAACAAACGCCTGCCACACGGTATCTACTTGTAATGAACAAAGCATAAGCAATGATTTCTTGATTATCAAGCAAAGACCCGCCACATGGTCATTGTGACAAGCAAGACTACTTGTATCAATATCTAAATCCACCGCATGATACTAGACATGATAACAAGGTTGTCGGGTCGAGGTCGACGGATCGATGGTTCCTCTCGAAGAACTCGACGCCATGACAAAGACTCGAAGTTGGCATGAGGCCGATTGAATTGATTTGGTTGTGAATGATTTTTACAATAACCAAGGGCTCATATTTATACCTTGGTCGCAACATGACTAATAAAGGAAACCTAAAAAGGTGACATCTTTAGTTTCAATCTTCCTCGGAACCTCCATTGCCTTAATTATCATGATCTTCCCCTATCGGATCTGTCTTCACTTGCCATTTTTGTCACTTCCTAAATGAAACTGCCTCACACCAGAATAACCGATTGTATAGGTGCTTGCCGAATCTTCAGGAATTAGCCGACCACATAGATATTTGCCGAAATACTCAAAACACCCGCTTTTCCGTGAAACCACCATGCATTGGCCCACCTATCATCTCCTTAAACGTGAGTTACCCTAAAGGGGTAACTTCTAATCTCCACCGCTGATCTCAATTTGGACGACTGCAGATCGATCTCTGGCCTAGTTGCCGACATCCTCGTCAGAACCGGCTCTCCTACGGTGGCGCGCCATGGTCGGAGACCCCAAGCTCCTCAGAGTTCGTCTAAATCATGTTTTGGTGCACCATTCGGCAATCCAAGGACATGGGACGAAGCGGACACTCAAGCGAACTCACCTAGGGGGTTTCAAGATCAGGGGGAGGCTCGGAGAAGATGTGTGGCGCGGTTTGGCGGATGGCGGCTCACTGTGTGTGTTCGATGACCATTAGGGCATCATGTAGAGGGAGAAAAGAGAGTTGAAGTTGGAGGAGATTTGCAACCTCGAGGAGAAGCTCGGCAACAACTCGGGATCATCAGAATGACAGCGAGCAGGATTCTCCTCGGTGACGGGTGAGCTTGGCACATCGGCAAGATCCAAAACCACGCTAGGGTAGCTTTGGTGCGGATTAGATAGGGAATAACGTCTGGCAGAGGGTCGCGAAGCTCTTTAGGGGTTAGGAAAGATCTCCTACTCAAATAAATCCTGAGGGTGTCAAGACTTCGGTTTGGTGGGATAGGGGAAACCGGCTCGGTTACAACAAAGAAGAAATGAAGGAGGGAGACATGCGGGGCCCCATGGACAGCGACTGCAAGGAAGAAAGGGGAGGGCACGTGCGGCCTGGGCCTTGGCCTGGTTGCGGTGGGTGGCTGGGCCGAAGAGGAAAGAAAAGGGGAAGGGGCGCGAGTTGGGCCTTCTGCCAAACAGGTGAGCCTTCTCGCTTTCTCTTTTTTTATTTCTTTCCAAATCCCTTTTCAAAAGAGAGTTTGAATTCAATTAAAATTAAAACAACACATAGTACAAAAATGAAAATAAAATATGCTCTAGCATGAATGCATAACAAGTTTCTAACCTTATGATAAATTTTTATTTCAATGAAATTTATTTGTTTACTAATCTAAATGCTCACAAAAATACTTAAATAAATCAAATTAAATATTATTAATTAAAAATCAAATTTTGGGTGTTACAAACTCTACCCCCCTTAAAAGAATCTCGTCCTCGAGATTGAACAGTGCTTACTTGAACAACTGTGGATATGATTTTCTCAGATCATCCTCTCTTTCCCAAGTTGCTTCTACTTCCATTGCACTTTGCACATTCTAATAATCCGACTTCGAGTGACTCGCTCAGCTATTTCTAAATTCTTAACCAGATATTCCTCATATGTGAGATCCCCTTTTATAGTAAGCTCTTCCAATGGTATTTGCTCTTCAGGTACATGCAAACACTTCTTAAGCTGTGATACATGGAACACATCATGCACACCGGACAACCTTTCAGGCAATTCCAACTGATAGGCTACTTCTCCACACCTTTGCAAAACTTTAAACGGACCAACATACCTCGGAGCTAGCTTTCCTTTCATATTAAACCTCTTCACAATCCTCATAGGTGACACTTTCACATAGACATAATCACCTTCCTCAAAAGCTAGTTCTTTCCCGCGTGTATCTGCAAAGCTTTTCTGACAAGACTGAGCAACTCTCAAATTATCCCGAATGATACATACTTGGTGTTCTTCATGTCTAAGCATATCTAGACCAAACACTTGAGTCTCTCCGGTTTGATTCCAAAACAAACGTGTTCTACACTAACGACCATACAATGCCTCAAATGGTGCCATTTTCAGACTTTGCTGATAACTATTGTTATAGGAAAACTCTGCATATGGCAAACTCTTATCCCAACTGGGTCCATACTGCAATGCACAAGCTCTCAACATATCTTCTAGTATCTGATTGATTCTCTGTGTTTGTCTATCTGTCTAAGGGTGATAGGCTATACAAAAATTAAATTTTGTACCCAAGGAATCATGCACTTTCTTCCAAAAAGTGGAGGTGAACTGAGTTCCTCTATCAGATACAATCTTCTTAGGCACTCCATGCAAACAAACTATCCTCTCCATATAAAATTCTGCTAACCGAGCTACTGAATCAGTTGTTTTCTCAGGCAAGAAGTGAGCAACTTTAGTCAATTTTTCCACTATTACCCATATTGAATCATATCCTCTCTGAGTACGAGGCAAACCCACTATGAAATCCAGGTCTACTTCTTCCCACTTCCACTCAGGAATCTTCATTGGTTGCAACAGTCCCGCTGGCCTCTAGTGTTCAGCTTTCACTCGCTGACAAGTATCGCACAAAGCAACATATTCAGCTACATCTCTCTTTAATCCATACCACCAATACTTCTCCTTAAGATCTAGATACATCTTAGTACTACCAGGGTGAATAAAATAAGCTAACTCGTGGGCCTCTCGCAGAATCATATCATGAATAGCCTTCAGTTCAGGAACACATATCCTTTTCCAAAACTAGATTATAGCATTGTCATCTATTCTGAATCCTAGTGCCTTTCCTAGTACCACATTTTGTGCTATCTCCTTTAGTTTCTCATCCTCTAACTGACCTTTCAATATTTCTTTCTTTAAGGTAGGAGTCACCTCTATTTCTATAGCATTAACTACAATGCCTAGATTGAAATGAGCAAATTCGGCACACAACTCATCAGACTCTGGTGTCGCCCGAAGCTCATTAGCATATTTCTTCCTACTAAGTGCATCGTCCACGACATTTGCCTTTCTAGGATGATAATGCAGCTCTATGTCATGGTCCTTTATCAGCTCCAACCAACAATGTTGTCTAAAATTAAATCAGTCTGAGTGAAGATATATTTCAAACTCTTATGATCAGTATATATGTCACTCTTGTGCCCAATCAAATAGTGTCTCCAATTTTTTAATGCATGAACCACAGCTGCTAACTCTAAATCATGAGTAGGATAATTCAGTTCATTTTTTCTCAACTATCTAGATGCATAAGCTACAACTCTACCCTCTTGAATAAGCACACAACCCAAACCCAAACAAGAAGCATCACAATATATGGAGAAACTCATACTTAGATCTGTCAATATCAGCATAGGTGCAGTAGTCAACCTCTTCTTAAATACCTCAAAACTAGCTTGACACTTAACAGACCACACAAACTTAGCATTCTTCTGTAATAGAGCAGTCATAGGTTTTGCAATTTTTGAGAATCCCTCAATGAATCTACAATAATAACCACCCAAACCAAGAAAGCTACGAATCTCACATACATCTGTAGGTGGCTTCCAATTCAGCACATCTTTCACCTTACTATGATCCACTGCAATTCCACCATTAGAGACAATATGACCATGAAAAGAAACTTCTTCTAACCAAAACTCACATTTACTATGCTTAGCATACAACTTATGCTCCCTAAGTTTCTATAAGACCATAGATACTCAACATGTTCTTCCTTTGTTTTAGAGAATACCAGTATATCATCAATAAATACCACTACAAACATATCAAGATACTCCATAAATACTTTATTCATCATGTACATGAAGTAAGCTGGTGCATTGGTCAAACCAAAAGACATAACTGTATAGTCATACAACCCATACCTTGTTGTGAAAGCTATCTTTGGTATATCTAAATTGCAGATCTTCAACTGATGATAACTAGATCATAGATCAATCTTAGAGAACACAGAAGCACCTCTTAACTGATCCAATAGGTCATCAGTCATAAGTAGAGGATACTTATTCTTGATGGTCACCTCATTAAGTGATCGATAATCAACACACATTCTCTGACTATCATATTTCTTATCAACAAAGATAACTGGAGCACCCCATGGTGAAGAACTAGGACGAATGAACCCTTTATCTTGCAATTCCTTTATTTGTTTCTTAAGTTCTTCAAGTTCATTAACCCCCATTCTATATGGCCTTTTAGCTATAGGTGCAATATCAGGTAGTAGTTCAATAATAAATTCAGTGTCACGATCAGGTGGCATGCCTAGCAATTCATTTAGAAATACATCTAGAAATTCATTCACAACACGGTCCTGATGATTAGCATCATCATCCAACTGGTTCACTATAGCTGTCTTTTGTTTCTGCACTTCAACCTTGAGTCGGTCTCCAGTTGGTGATGTTAGTTCCATTACCTTTCCTTCACACCTAATCTTTG
The DNA here is from genome assembly GCF_000003195.3 of Sorghum bicolor. Taxonomy (NCBI): domain Eukaryota; kingdom Viridiplantae; phylum Streptophyta; class Magnoliopsida; order Poales; family Poaceae; genus Sorghum; species Sorghum bicolor. Next base: position 32,777,936 of record NC_012874.2, read on the forward strand.
TATCTTGTTGCATCATCCAATCTGTACCCAAGATGAGATTAACTCTAGCTGTCCTCAGCCTGATGGGGTTCACTTTAAAGTCTACCCACCTTAAAGTCAAATTAATTGGAAAGCGACAATGTGAAGCTGGTACCTGCTGGTGAATTTATGGTTATGGGGCTTTTCATGGCACAAGCAGGTATATTATGTGTTCTAACGAAAGCTTGTGAAATGAATGTATGCGAAGCTCTAGAGTCAAAAATAACAGTAGCGGGAGTGGAATGGACATCAAACATACTAATCATAACTTTAGGTTCCTCCACAGCTGTCTCTGCAGACACATGATTTACTCTTCTAGTGTTAGGTGTCTGATTGTTCTTCTGGTTGCTATTTTGGCCTTGGGAATTCTGTGGGTTGAGGTTCTCTGGACAATTATAAGACATATGTCCCTCCTTTCCACAGCGGAAATACCTGATAGGAGTGTTGGGAGCACTGTTCTTCATTGGGGTGGCATTAGAATTCCTTGATCAAGGTGTCTATTGACCACCCTACTGCTGATAAGAGTTACACTGCTGAAAATGAAAATGCTAATTCTCACTCTGCTGTTGGTTCTGGAGATGCTGAGGATACTGATCGCAATTCCACTGGCTAACTGGTCCCTGGTAACTCTAATGGAAACCCTGTTGACAGCCGAAGCACTGGCGGTTATTACTACCCGAGCTTTGTCCTTGCATTCTCATCTTTCGATCCTAACTCTTGCGCATATTATCTAGCACAATGGCATGATTCACCAGAGCTTGGAAGGTAGGATAAGTGTTTCCATCCAACTGCAATGTGAGATCATAATAAAGCCCTTTCACGAATAGACGTGTTTATCAACATCTTTCCGACCTCATTAGGAGCATAGGGAGCCAGCTGTTTAGGTATCATGATACTCTGCAACAGTCATAGATGTAACAAAACCGTCCAATTTATAAGAATTCAAGTGAATTAGCGACCACGAGGGCGGTCAAGCCAATGGACTTGAACCCATATAAACCTGGTATTCCGACGAAACCTCAAAAGGTCTCGATTAAACCAACATACAACCAAGATCGTACATGATCAAGCATCTCCATCACAGATTACAACCATTCATCACAGAACATAGTTTTACACACCTCGTAGTTCAAATAAAGTTATTATAACACGGTTCAGTAGCGGAAGCAAAGTAGTTTTTGAAACAACACACACTCTGTTTAATTACATGCCAGCTCCATGATCATCCCAACAAAAGCACAACCGAAGATACAAGAAGTGATCTTGCTCGAGATCTACTCATCATCCGCAGCCAGATGGTGACAGTTAGCACAGTAGCCGTGATACACGACATCATCTGCAACAAGGGTAAATAAAACCTTAAGTACGAGAATGTATTCAGCTAGACTTACCCATCACAAACCGGAAATAAAGTGACACCAAGGAGTATGCAAGGCTAATATTTGTGGGCTGGTTTGACTCACATTTTGCATAAAAAGCTTTAGTTTTGAGTGACATATTTATACATTTTCAGCAGCAAGTTCATCACTTAAAACAGCCCACTAGATTAGCACCTGTTCTAAGCATACAATTGAGTATTAAGCATCACAATAATAACCATATCCGGATTATCACATAGCCATCATCATTCTCATCATAACCATTAAGTATATTTAGTGAATTCTACGTTGCCGCTGCGCGAGTCAAGTTCTCACTATCCGGGAGAGACAGCGATTCGAATCGATTCCATCCAGCTGGAGGGGTATTCCTAGCACTCACCCAAGCATACCTCGCGAGGGCAGCTCGGATCACCTTTAGCACAACTCCGGACCAATTCGCAGGTCCGTACGGCGCCGCACCCCCAAGGACCGCCAATCTGCCAGGGTCAGGACTCTAACCTGACTCCTCGGTCTTATGCCATTGACTCCACGCACATCCTTGCTACCAACCGGGGTGCGCACTTTAACCGATCGGGGTATCCGGCCAGAGATGCACTCGTAGGCTTCGCGGTCGGAACGACTTATCCGGCCAACTAAGTGTTAGGCATGCGTTCAACATGACACGAGGACGTTCAGCGTATTGGTCCTTAAACGACACAAACGGGGATAGATTCACACCCAAGACCTCCATGCCCTGTTGCTTCACTATCGTCATCCCGCCCGGTCTCAAATTCATTATTAGCACATGGTTATTTCCACAATAGCAAATATAGCCAAACGTAATCAGGTATCCACCTATCTCTCGCAGGTAACAGGAAATCACCTGGCTTCTACCGAGCTAAGCATGGCTAAGCATCAATTTGATCTTGGACCTACTCAGGTGAGGTCTAAGGTGGACAAGGTAGTCATTATGCAGCAAGCTTGTCATATCAACGCCTAACACTTAATGCAACAATACATAACCATAGCCAATTGACAGCTGGACATGATAATAAAAATAGTAGGAGTCTTATAATGCTCCGGGGCTTGCCTTCGACGTAGGTGGAAGGACGGTGGTCGGGGCACTCCGGTAGATCCTCTTCCTCCTCAGCTCCTTCTCCTTGAGGTGGCTCCCTCTGCTGCTGCTCCGGCTCGGGTGGTGCGAATTCCAGAACCGTCACGCCCTTGGGTACATCTATGTATGCATGACAAGGTGATAAACATAGGGAATGCACATATGATGCAATATGTAATGATGAAGAGCAAAAGGAACACATAACAAGGTGCAAACATGATCACAAGTTTCTAAGATTAAGTAAATCATTAATTAACAAGTAAGTGCATACTTCCTCTGTGGTGGAGAGGCTAACTAGACAAGCTAATCAACCTTAGCTACTCATACACAACAACTGGTGTCATGGGCAGACTGGGTAGTCACAAGTGTTAGCTATAACTTAGTCGTCATTTCGCCAAACTACGCAAGTAGGCACTTTCTGGAAAGCTTAACAAATTTTCTACGATTGACTTTTAGACATCACATAAAGATTCCCAACCGAAATAGGTGAAAACAGACAAAGTCTCCTGGCTGTTCTGCAAAATCCAGAGAACAAGCACTTCGTACAAGCTACTTGTAACAGTCATAACATTTAAACTACTCAGCCAAATGTCATGAAATTTGGACAGAAGGTAGATAAGTAAGTTAGCTACAAGTTTGTTATAGAAAGGTTTTCCAGCAAACTTCATCTTCAAGCAATTCTTAAGCAATTCCTACCAGCTACACAGAACATGTTCTAGACAAGGCATAATTAGCAAAATAATATTCTACCACATATTAAGAATGTAACAATGGTTCCAACCAAAAGTACCAGTAGCTAGAATATGCCCAAGAAGCACCATAAAACATCATGGCAAGGTTTAAACTCATTTTTATTATCCCCTTTTCTCTTTATTTGATTATTAAGATGAATTAATGAGCATGTATTGTAATTGCTCCAAAAATTCCAATAAATTACAGCACGCTGCCTAGGCTACCACAAGGTTACTGTAAAATTTTCATGGCTCTTGCACATGCAGATTGTGATGTACAAAAATAACAAGCTAACAATGGCATTAAAGGCATAAATGTGAAACCCTATTAAAAAGTGTCAAACAACAGATTTCAGATTTTTCTTAGCTTGGTCTTCACATGATTACATCACCCAGCAAGTTCCATCATAAGAGGAGTTATGACCTATTTATGAAAAATACCACAAGAAACTCCTATTTATATAAAGGATAATTATAATTTTACCAACAGGCATCCAATAATCATGAGACATTTATCAGAGCCTATACACAGCATAAGTAACCATGTCCTAAATTTGCACGGTGATAGGACTTACAGATCTCAAGATATAATTACCTTCTTTTTATCAAGGATTAAATCATATCTATTTATTTCTGCAAAAACATGGCATGTTTCATATTTTTATTAAAAACTAGACTAACTCAAGGCTCTGACAAAATTGGAATCACTCCATTTGGATCTGTCTAACTCAAGTTATGAATTTTCCAAGAATAACATTGAATCTGCCAAAAACAGAAATAGAGGGAGAGAGGAATAGTGGCTGACAGAGGGGTCCCACTCGTCAGCGACACACAGAGCAGAGGCGAGCTCGGCTGCCAGATATCTGACCGACGACGAGGTCTCTAGGGAAACCGAGGGCATCTACGTGCTCCTCTCATCAAGGCGAACCTGTTGACCTAGTTGGCTCACGCTCTACTGGACTCGAGGGTGCTCGCCGTCGAGAATGGCGGAGCAGCGGCGCTGCGCGGCGGTACGCCGGCATACTGGGCAATGGCGACTCAGTAGAGGTTGTGGACGAGCAAGAGGGAAGCAAGGCGAAGCCGTAGGAAGAAGAATCATGGCCAGAGGTGAACCAGAGAGGTCGGGCCACGTTGCTAGTGATCTCTGTGAACTCCTGCGAGGTAGAGTTCGCGACGGAGTTAGCAATGTGACCTCACCGGTGCTCGGCTAGGGAAAAGAGGTGGATGTCGAGGTACAGGACGTCGCGGCAGAGCTCTGGGCGAAGCAGCTCGGTTCGGGACGCGGTGGTGCGGCCGGGAGAGCTCACTGAAGTGCGGCGGAGCTCGCCGAGGACGATGGCGGGCGAAATGTGGAGCGCTGGAGGGGTGAATGGCGTGTCTGAGGCGTCCAGGCGGTGCGTGGCGACTTGAGGGCGTCGTCCAAGCTGACAGGCAGGGTCGCCGTTGATGTACGGCCGATAGGTGGCCGGACACGCGGCGGCGGGTGACGCCCTGACCAAACTGAACGGGGCGATTCAGTCGCCGTCGACAATGACTGAAACCGTTTCTTCATCGACGTTTTACTCACGATCCACTCCGTGGTTTTGGCTCGGATTTGTTCCAATGGATAGAGCTACATGAGTTCTACAAGATTTCTTAAAGGATCAAGGTCTGCTTTGGCCTAGAATTCAAACTACAACGCTCCCAAATACCGTACCTCGAAACTGCAGAATCCAGACTTAGCCAAAATCGACTAAGTGTTGGAAACAGCACTCGTTTCTGGCTTGTGGGCCATTTTTGGTTAAGTTCCAGCCATTTTCATGAAAGGGCACCAAAACAACATTTGTAGCTTATAAAATTTACTACAACTTGGCTTTAGAAGTCAATTACATGCAAGGTTTCTAGCATAGGTTTCATAAAAGATCTTTAACAAGAGGTTTAGGGGGTCAACTAGGTCAACCTTGGGTTAACCATGACTTAGGGGCATGTTTGGGTGAGACCTCCAACATAAACTTTGTTCCAAACAATATTCTAAACATGAATAAAGTATTTTGGAAGACAATGTGTACTTGTATACATTGGTCATACATTACTCACACCTATGACAATCACATAAGCAATTCAATCACATAGTGTACACACCAAACGACATGTGATCATGGTATGATGCTCATGAGTGAGTATGATGATGTTTATGTTGATGCAATGCTTATGGTTAACATGCAAGCTAACACTAGGAGTGTTACAATAGAGCCCATTCTGAGTGATCTAAACTCCTCTTGCTTTACCTCTATCATCCCTTCATTGATGTGACGTGCCTTGAAATCTCAACAAATTTCCTGCCAAGTGACGGCGGGAGCATCATTAGGACGAGCAGCTTGGTATGATTCCCACCAAGTCTGAGCTGCTACCTTAACTGTCCACAAGCATATAACACCTTCTCCAGGTCATTGCACTGAGCTATGTTTAACTGTCTTTCCACAACACGCAGCCAATCATCTGCTTTCATAGGCTCAGCAAAATGGGTGAACACTAGAGATCATCATTTCATAAATTCTCCACGCTTATATCTCACATGAACAGGTGGTGGTGGTGGTGCAGATTGATGCTGAAGGTGTTGCATAAAGGAATGCATCATCTCATTTTGAGTCTGCATGAGCTCTTCCACAGAAATTGAGGCATTAGCACCCCTACCATGGCCTCTGCGTCTGCCTCTTCCTCTTGCTGCCATATGCATTTCAAGGTACAGAACCAGATCTCAGTAATATCCAACATGACAAATACAAGAGATAATTGAATCTGATTTTTTCTGGGCGATATCCAACATCAGCAGTTCAGTAAATCTGTCATATCTCGAGTTCCAGAACACTAAAGGAGACGTTATTTACACCGTTGGAAAGATAAAGAAGTGATCTACAACTTTAGTTCAGATTACATTAACAGATTCTGTGGTTAATATATTCAAAGCTGGGCATAACCAAAACTGCTCCAGAATTCTTGACTGAACAGAAACCTCAACTTTGAACATTTATATCTCACAGCTCATAATAGATAATACTATCATTCTTGCGGCATTGGAAAGATAAAGAAGTCTAGTTGTTCCCAGAAAATTTAGATAAACCTTGCACGAACAGAATTTGAGATATCACAGAATGGTTACAGAGTGCTCCAGAAATCAGCACAGGACAGAAACAGAATTTAACTAAACCCAACTATATAGTTCATTAAACCTGATGCCTTAGGCCTATAAACTAAATAAAATTGTGAAGAAAATCCACAATATTATTACACTCATTACAAAGGTCCAAATCAACCATAAGCATAATGAAAAACCAAACCAAGAATCAAAGGTTCACACTTCAAGCATTGACTCAACTTGCGGTACTATCGTTCTCTTCATATTAAGGGTAAAGATCCTAAAACTCCTATTTCAATGACGCCAGAAAGTAGTAAGAGAAAGTTCTACAAGCATATCAAAGCAAGGAGTGAGGGAGAGAACAAGTTTTCAAAATAAGCAACAAGGTTAAGATGAATAGCAACGGGGAAGATATAGGGTAGAGGAAAGTATCAAGGTTTAGAGAACAAGGATTTTATAGCAATTTTGAAACCTTAAGATGGCTAATTTCTAACTAGGCTTGCATATGACAGTCAACAGAGCTTTGATACCAATTTGTAACACCCAAATTTCAAGAACAAAATGGAGTGCATAAAAGGCTTATGTGCGCCCCAAAATAGTCACACACACAAGTTGACAAATCTCAAATAGTACCATCACAGTGTCTATTACATAGCGGAATATCATTACATAGTATTAAACAAAAAAAGATACTCTTAATGGAAGCACTACACAGGGACACTGTTAACTGGTTGACTCCAAGCCTAGTACTCATAATGGTAGGCCTCATTCCAGTCATCTTCATTAGAATATCCGAAGGTGTTGTAAAATAGCAAGAGTGAGCACATATCGCACTCAACATGTATAACTGGGGGTTCATGAGGCTCAATAAGCTGACATTGGTTTGACTGCTTTTAGCTTTTATATGTATAATATAGCATGTTTATCATTGAATAGCAAATATCATAGTAGCATAATTAATCCCATAACCACATAATCAATGTATACAAGAATAGAGAATAACACATATAACAACATAATAAACCATCATTTAATCATCATTAATCATGATCACTAGTATCCATCTATTCTGTCAGTTTTTTCGGTCTGCCCATATCCGTGGACACGCCTAGTATACTAGATTTAACACATTGCAGAGGTTGAACATCTTTACCCATGAGTCGTGAGTTACCCTTTCGCCTGAGGCCCATCGACCTCTTAGCTCACTTATAAGGAAAGCCGGTAGGGTTCACTATGAAGCCTTTCAAAGGTATCGTCTAACAAGTTAGGGCAATTAGATTCACTCGGCAGGCAGATATAGAGCCCCCTTCCATGTCACATAACATGTAGACTATACACACAGACAGAGGCTGCACTATACCCAACGTGTCTAGCCATTCTTACCCCAATTAAGGTAACCACTAACAAGCTAGAAAAAGGTCCTCATACTAAGCTAAAACTAGAGCCATATAGCCCTCATGGTTGTACAAAATGTCCCAGCTTTTGCCAAGGGATAAGTCCTTGTGGAGGGTCAAGATCAATCTAGCAAAAGCCAGAGTTCTTTCCAACCTTTTATATTCATATTGCTAGAAAGCTGATTTTATTGTTTATTGTATATTCAGATATTCATGTTACAAGATCATAGATTATAATCAGGCACTAGCAAGAACTACCCAAATACATATCCAAAATAGGTATCAAGGAATTCAAGATAACAATCATCTATGATTTCACTAAGGTTGTCAAGGTGGACACATGCATATGATATTTGTATTAAAATTGTGTAGGTAACAAGGATAGTCCCAAGTCACACTTGCCTTGATCAAAGCTTTTCTGTTGTTCTAGCTGATCGTCAAAAGTTTGGCCTTGATCAGCAACATAAGACTCACCGTCTAAACTTGATCATCAATCAACAACACGCATTCCAATAGAGACAATCATACACAAGCAAACAAGCTATAATTAGAACAATACACCACCAGTGGTAAAACAAATATAAAAGTTTATAAAAAAAGTTCCACTGAGCGCTATGATCACACAAATATAAAGATCACAAAAATCGGAATTAAATGTAGAACTTATGAATTTTCTAAGATTTTCTATAGAAAAATAATTAATTAAATAGCACCACGAATTTTAAAAGTTAGAAACTGAAACAAGAGTGATACTAACATGTAGAGCTCGCGGATACGAACCTAACAAAATTTGAACGGGTCAAATCAGAATTAAAATGTGCATTTTATGAGGAAAACAATTTCAGTGGCATTTCTGTAAATATATGAAAACGTATTTTGATTCAAACTGATGAAAAATACGCAACACGCCTTTTCTAAAGACGCCAAGGACCGTGGGTTGGTTCTCAAAAATTTCGGGGCTCTTTAACAAAAGTTACCCCAAAGGGGTAACTTCTAATCTCCACCGCTGATCTCACTTTGGACGGCTGCAGATCGATCTGAGGCCGCGTTGGCCGGCCTCCTCGCCGGAACAGGCTCCTCCACGGTGGCACGCCATGGCCAGAGACCCCAAGCTCGTCGGAGTTCATCTAAATCATGTTTTGGTGCACCGTTCGACAACCTGAGGACATGGGGATGAACCGGAGAATCAAGCGAACTCACCTAGGGGTTTTCAAGATCGGGAGGGGGCTCAGAGAAGACGTGTGGCACGGTTCGACGGATGGCGACTCACTGTGTGCATTCAACGACCATTAGGGCATCATAGAGAGGAAGAAAAAGAAAGGTGAAGTTACAGGGAGATTCATAACCTCGAGGAGAAGCTCAGCAACAACTCGGGATCGTCCGAACAATAGCGAGGAGGATTCTACTCGGTGACGGGTGAGCTTGGCACTTCGGCGAGATCCAAAACCACGCTAGGGTAGCTTTGGTGAAGATTAGATGGGGAATAACATCTCGGAGAGGGTCGCAATGCTCTTTAGGGGTTAGGAAAGACCTCCTACTAAGAGAAATCCTGAGGGAGTCGGGATTTCGGTTCGGTAGGATAGGGGAAACCAGCTCAATTACAACAAAGAAGAAAGGAAGGATGGAGAAGAGTCTAACACGCGGGCCCGATGGTCAGCGACTGCAAGGAAGAAAGGGGAGGGCACGCGTGGCTGTTGACAGTCCTTAAGTACTAAAATTAACAATCAAATAAACATAGAAAAGGATCAATATGCACCAAACATCTAGAATTAGGGTTTTATCTGACAGAATTCCATGAGCTTTGGTGTTTATCTATTTCTGCAGAGGGTTATCAGAGAATATGGAGAGAAGGCCCACATGTCATGTTTAGAACGAGATAATTACGTGCCACGCTATTTTCCTCAATCTAGAAGAGTCCAGAAGCCACAGGAACGAACGAGAAGAGGATCGGGCTCGGGGGCAGGGCGACCGCCCACCCCCCTAGGGCGCCCGCCCAGGGTTGGAGTCCAATCAGGACTCTCTTTCGGGACTAAACTCCACCGACCTAAAGGATGAATCTAAACCATACAATCAATGTTGGTTTGATCCAACGGCCCAAATTCACTTGAAAGGACTATATAACCAAGGCCTCTCCACCCCTGGGGGAGAGAGGAGAAGAGAAGAAATCATTATCAGAGGTAGCCATCAAAGTTAGGGTTTAGAGCTTCTCTCCCACAGAGAATTAGAATTAGCTACTCCCTAATCCTTCAAGTTTAGAGATTTGATTAGATAGCAATTAGAGAAGTAGAGCACTACGCTCTGGATTCGGATCTTCGGTAATAAAGATTGGTATTATTCATATCTTTCTCTAATACTTTGTTCTAATTGCATTATGTCTTTATTTATTATGTTCTTAGTTTGCTCTAGTTCTATATTTGATATAGATATGATTGATAATGAGTTTATGTATAAGTTTGCAAAGCGCTTAGCTCTTGACGCGAGGGAGTTAAGTGGTAGATCACATGTGAGTGTGGTGCTTAGATGTTGTTTACCTGCAAATGTATCCTATTGGCCGGGTTGTGTGGTAGTTCGCGATAGTGACAGCTTCGTTGATTCTTATATAGTCCACCCTCAGTTGATAGGACAGGCAGAACTTGTATTGCGGAGTAAGTCTTGCGATGCTATGATTTACTTTAGCAATGTTCCTTATACATGAATGAAGAGTCTTTTATGCTATATATGATCTTGTAGATAACTAGAGTAGATTATGACTTAGTAGATAGTAGATAACTTAGAATCCATTCTATAGCTAATTCGACGTCACCTACATATATGAGTAGTAGTCTATTTTCTAATCGCTGTGTTATTCACCCTTGAACTTATAATTCATTATCATTATCTTTATGGTTTACCCCCTGCTATAGTAAGTGACTGTGTGATGAGTTTCTCATTAGTAATCATGTTCTTGCAAGTTTATCTCTAGTCTATGCCTTGATAGATTTTGTCCTTATTTTAATTTCATCTCTTTTGTTCTGTTAAGCAAAATTATAAATAACGATACCTGGAATACTTACCTGGTGAAACGCTACAATGAGGTGTTTTATCTGTGCGCTTGCGGATAGAATAGATTATTTTCTAGAGAGCCTTTACATTTATAAATACCTTTGTACACTTTGGCACCATGCTGGGGATGACAACCTAGTATCTATGTGGTGTTAGCTAGTGTCAACAAGCATTTGTGGCGCCGTTGCTGGGGACCAAAAGGGTAATACATAGGAACGGTAAGGAAAGTCAGGAAATCAGTCAATGTTATTCACATAAAATATTAGACTAGACTATAGAGAAATAATTGCATAAAACAGCTACTAAGTGAGAAATCATAACAAGGCACCTCTGCTTTGGTAGGTTCACCCTGTTGCTTTTCTATGTTTATATTTTTATACAGGGTATATCAGGATTGACTTTGGGTACATTCAACTCTTCATCATCAGATCCAAAGCAATCAAGAAAGAAAGAAGAAGCTAGCTACCAATTGCTGAAACTATGGCACAGCCCTACAAGAATTCTCTGCTCCAAGTCTTGAGAACATTCCAACTGGTCCAAGATTTGCAGTAGAAGAAGGAGTACCCGAGTTCGAGCTCAAGTCAAGCTTCATCTATTTGGTACAAGCTACAAAATTCAGTGGAAAGGCACATGAAGATGCTAGTGCACACTTGCAGAATTTCTTAGAAATTGGAAGCACAATCCACATCAACGGAGTCAACAAAGACGTCATACTGCTTCGCCTCTTTCCATTCTCACTAGAAGGGAAAGCAAGGAAGTGGTTCTACACTCATCAAGATAACATCAACAACTGGACGAACTTGTCAGATGCCTTTCTATCAAAGTTTTTCCCTATAGGCAAAACAACTGCCTTAAGAGGAAATATTGTCAGTTTCCAATAGCAGAAGACACAAACCATTTTAGAAGCATGGGAGCGTTTTCAAGGATACATATCAGATTGTCCTCACCATGGAATAACCACATGGTTACTTATGCAGACCTTCTACCATGGATTAACCCAGAAGACTCGTGAGTGCCCAGATGCATCTGCTAAAGGATCATTCTTGGAGCTTACAATTGGAAAAGCAGAGATACTTTTGGATAAGATAGTAGAAAACCAAGTTGGTTCCAAGATAAAGCTCAACAATGTCATCAAACTGAAGAAATACCAGAAGAAGTAAATGCATTATCAACCAAGATGGAAAATTTGCTCCATTGGATTGACCAGAGGGCCAAGTTCAAAGAAGATCAAAGGGCCATTGAGACAGCATACAAATATCAACCTACCTCGAGTCAACCCAATAGCAAAGGTATGAATTCAGGTAATACTTTCAAGCACCTTTCATTAAAAGAGATAATTGCTCAACAAACCAAAACTAATGATGAAGTTAAACAAAGGCTAGATACAAAAGAATCATCTCTAAAAGATATACACAATAAAATGAACTTTCTATTAACTGCCTTTGATGAACAAAACACTCTTAATAAAAGGGTAGAACTTAAATTAATAAAGTTAGCTGCTGCACTGCCTGTTGCTACTAACATTGAGCAGGTAAAGAATATAACTACTAGAGGAGGCAAAGCCACCAGAGATCCCCATACCCAAAAGAGAAACAAAGAACATCCGCACCATTGCAACCAGCAGTGATAGAAGAGGAAAGCCCAGTTGAAGCAGAAGATCTGCTACAACCACCAAGAACTGGAGAAATGAGGAAAGATTTGCACGACACCAAGTATTTGCTATTTCCCAGAAGAAACAGAGGACTGCAGTCGGATGAATAGTTTGGTAAGTTTGTAAGAGGTCATTCAGAAATTATATGTCAACATACCTCTGCTTGATGCCATACAGGTACCTACATATGCAAAGTACGTCAGAGATATTCTTAATAAGAAGAGACCACTGCCCACCACTGAGGTTATCAAGCTGACAAAAGAATGTAGTGCGGCCATCCTCAATAGACCACCAAAGAAGAAGAAGGATCCCAGATGTCCCACTATTGACTGCTCGATCGGAAACCAACACTTCAACAATGCACTTTGTGATCTCGGAGCAAGTGTCAGTGTGATGCCAGCATCAGTCTCCAAAAAGCTTGAGCATACGACCCTAGAACCAACATCAATGTGCCTGCAACTAGCGGATCAATCGGTTCGACACCCGCTGGGCATCGCCGAAAACATTCCAGTCAAGATCAGAGATTTCCTTGTGCCAGTAGACTTCGTGGTACTGGACATGAGTCCTGACTCAAAAGTGTCCATCATCCTTGGAAGGCCATTTCTGAGCACTGCCAATGCTCACATTGATGTCGGGAAAGGAGAATTCAAGTTCAACATAAACGGAAAAGAAGAACATTTCACATTCAAACCCAGACCAGAGAGAGACTCTACAGTGAAGGAAGTTCGTGAAGAACCACTGGAGACACCATCTCCAGAGGAAGGTAATTCAGAAGATTAAAAGATTTGGAGGTCCAGCTTCGGGGACCTAAAAATCCCAAACCCTCGCCGGGAGGTAAATCGGTATTTATCCACATTGTTTGAATTCTTGCATAATTAATTCTTGCATTAGTCATATTTATTCATAGCATTATCATGATATTAAAAAGCTCCATATAAATAATATTCATGGTGTGTAACAACCCATATTTATTAATTATTGTGGAGGCATAAAAATATTTTTTATTATCATTTCAAATAAGTTTCAATTCTCATTGATTTTCCTGCATTATATTTAATTATAGTAACCTCCTAGAAGCATGACCCACACTCCTTAGGGTCCACATGTCATACACCACACCTCACATACATCCCATCACATTATTTGATCCACCAACATATCTCCACTAACCAGCACTTTTCCACCGGCCAACCACCACCCATAATCCATTATTTTGTGTGAGAATTAAGCAGAGAAGGGAGTGGAGAAAGGGCAGCCAGGATGGGCACCAAAGGTGGGCGCCCGCCCACCTACCAAGGGCGCCCGCCCTGCCCCCTCTTCCTCCTATAAATAGCCACCTTCTACCTCCATCTTCTTCACACAAGCATTCCAGAAAACCACACAAGTTTCAGTTTCCAGAGAAGGAGCTCTTGTAGTGAAGTGAGAAGAGAGTAGAGAAGAAGAGAAGAGTGGAAAAGAAGTTGGTAGTTTTTGAGTGAGAGAGTGAGTTTCACCTAGTATGTAGTGATCCCGCTGTCCAAGCGGAAGTAAAAGTTGTTTAGGGGGAGGTTCTGCCAAAATAGAAACTTGAATGACTAACCCCTAGACTACTAATATTCTGGACAGCTGACCACTAACATTTTCTCTCACATTTTCCACTAGTTGTGTTTTTGCCAACTTTTGTTTACAGGATGTTCAAGAAGGTGAAGAACGTAAGGAAGGCTCTCAAGAACATTGGTACAAGGAGTTCATCCCGACACTCCTCACACCCATCAGAGATGAGCGTCAACCCTAGGCCCACACAAGCTCCGTCATCTTCATCTAATCAGCAAGTCAAGGTCCTTCTCAAGATAGGAGACCTTGGACTGAAGACCCGAAGGGAGAAGGAAGTCTATCAGCAACTAAAGAACAAAGATTTCATTCACACTCCTACTCTTGATCTAATCTTACTACAAGAAACAGGTATGGACACTGAATTCGACTTAATTTTCCAGATGTTAGGTCGGACAAATTTTTGGAATATAACTGAGCTGGGTTCTCATCTTCTCACCCTCAAATTTTTGTGCACTTTACAATATTATGAGGGGGGATTGTTTTTCGGATGTTCAAACAGGAGATTATGTTGTCTTGGAGAGAACTAAGCGACCATCTTGGTTTTTCTTCAAGATGCATCCTGAACATTGACTCCAACCTACCCAACTTTGAGAGACACCAGTTTTGGAGAGAAATATCTAGAGATAATTTTTATAGTCAAGCCCGAACCAGCGACATGGAACACCCCACTCTTAGGATGTTCCACAAATGGCTTGGGTACAATCTTTTCTATCGTGATGATATTAGGAAAGTAAGAGTAGGAGATTTGCAACTTTTATATGCTGCTATTAATAAAGTACCCACTTCACCTGTTACACTTTTAGTTTCTCATTGGCTTAGTGTACCTAGTCTTCAGGGACCAGTAGGATGTACTTCACTTATCACTCGTCTAGCCTCTAATCTTCACTTACTAGAAAACTCGTCGTTGGACTTCATAGATGAGTTAAGAATTTATCATGGCTATGACACATTTAGACAGGCTCGGATGTTAAAGAAAGAGGGGAATATAATGTATATGCTATATGATGATAAAGGCAAGATTCGGTTACCTAACCCGAACCTTGGCCTCTACGTTGTTCAAAATTTTTTGATTGAGATTGCAGCTACACCAGTGAACCAGAGAGCTCCACAGCGAGTGGCATCTGAAAGGATGACCACCCATCGAAACGCACCTGGTATGGAGCTGATCCCAGGCCGGAAGAAGCAGCGCACCTGCATTATAGTGACTACAACCCCTGAGTCCTTCGAGACCCATGGGTTCGACATGCGCAACCACAAGAGCCAACACAGGAGATATGGCCGGAGAGCCAAGATCACCAGTGGACAAACCCACCTTTTCATACAGGCAGGTACTCCACTGATCCATATGGAGCTTCAGGATCTAGACCTCCGCCCCAATTTGATGCAGGACGATACTCCGACACCTCCTATGCTTTCACGAATGACTACTACCAATAGGCCGGTGCTTTCTTCACAAACACGCAATGGTGAGGTCATTGTCTCGATCTTCACGACGTAGGATAACTAGCTGAAGATCAGCCGATAACTTGCTGCAAGCAGCGAGGATAACTAGTGCAACCTGACGACACGCACAAGGAGCCAACCACCATCTCTATACGGCAGCCTGAACCAAGGATTCGCCCAACCACACTCTCAAAGAACCAACCTACACAACCTGAACTCGAGGATCAGGAGCACGGATTGGGTGCCGATGACGTGGCCGCTTCTGTAATCTCTGCGAAGGAAAACACAAGAGCAAAGGGGTAGAGATCTCTCTCTGAATTTGTTAGCACACAGCTGAACAAGGTGGTTTGTATTCTCAATATCATAAGTATTTTATTACAATAAGTCTTAGGCGGTATTTATACTAGCAACAGCCCTGCTAGATAGGTATGAAAAAAAAATATAGTTTCTGAGGGAAGACAATGTGAAAGGTCCCCTCAAAATGGATTCCCGAAGTGGCTTCGCGTGACTGTTGGCCTCCAGAGCAGTTTTCAATAAACTGACCATAACTTTTTATTGGGAAGTCCAAATGATGTGCGTTTTGTTGCAACGGAAAGTTAACTTGATATGCTTTCACTGCATGTGCAGCATGTACCACGAAACCTGGTAGATTGGTACAGTTTTGCATGGCAACGTGAACTTCATGCAGACTAATGACTCGATGACCAGTGTCGACAAAAACAGGTCGGCACCTTTACTGGCATTACCAAACAGGTCGGCACCGGTGGCATTACAAAGTAGACTCGAAGAGATTTCCAACAAGTGCTCATGGGCCTTCATAGCATCTAAGAAGTGAAAGTTATGATGTTTTCTTTCAACTGGTCCGTTCTGCACCGCACTGGTCCGATCTGCCCTTCTTTCAACTGGTCCGTTCTGCACCGTGTTGTTCCAATCCTTGCGGTCCAGGTCACCTCCCTCCTCATGTGTATACCTAAGCACAACCAAAGTAGAACACTTAGGTAGTATAATATTCTCATTAACATTAATAGAACTCTCACAAAGTAGTGCGTTCACCTCTTGTTGTAGGTTCTTGGCTCGGCTACGTGTAATTGCTCCATCAATAGCTTGGGCTGGTGCCGGCGTAGTCGGTGTAGATGTTAGCGTGAAATTAGAGGGAGTATGCTTGGTTGGGATGTCCTCATCATCCTCCCACTCTTGAAAAGGAGTCGACCTCGACTGTAACACCCTAGGTGTTAAGCATGCACTTAGTCTTATCAAAACATTCATAAGCATTCTCATCAAGCATAGCATCACATGAGCATGTCATCCATCCAAAATGTAATTTTATGTGCTTTATTCTATGTGATTTAAATGTGTAAAAATATGATGCTTGCTTCTAAAATTGTGAAATATTAAAACTAGGTTGCATTGTGTGCAAGAAGATTTAAGAGTATTTTTGTGCAATTTTTGGAGCCATAGAATTTGAGAAATGGAATTTACACGAAAATCCCCAAAATGAATTTATTTGAAAACCTAGAACTAGTTTTAATTTGTAATTCAAATTCTATTTGGAATTTGGTCTTGCTTATTAAAACAAAGTTGTAGGGTTTTTGTTTTGGAACAACTTTGATTTTGGGAAAAATGGGTGAAAGTGACTTTTAAATAGCCCAAATGAATTTAGAAAAAATTTGAGAAAAGAATTTCAAAAAAAAAAAAGAGAAGGGGACAGGCGCTGCTGGGCCGACCCGCCTCCCTTTCGGCCCAGCCAGCAGCCCGGCCTGCCTCCCCCTCCTCTCTCTCTCCCGCGCGCGGCGCCCACCTCGCCACATCCGGCGACGGCCACGTGGCGGCCGTACGCCGGCGTTGGGCGCGCCGCGGCCGACCACCCCCTCCCCCTGGTCGGGACGCCGCCCCGCGCCCCCAGACCACTCTCTCCCTTCTGTCGCCTGCGCCTTCTCCCTCCTTCCTCCGTCCGCGCGCAGCAGCAGCAGCAGCTCCGCCTGCGCCATTGCCGGAAAGAGCTCCGCCGCTCGCCGCCGGTCGCACCAGAGCTCCAAACTCGACGCCAAGGACACCAGCGCACTCGCCGTCGCCGCGGTAAGCCCCTGCGTACGCTCTACCGAGGTAAGAAGCAGTCGTGCGCCGTGAATCGCTCGCCGTAGTCGCTCCGACCTCATCGGAGTGCTCCGCCGTGACGGATCTTACGATATTCTGCCTCGTTTCGCTCGCTCTTTAGCGCGTTAGGTCCGCAGCTCGATGGGGAAGCTCGGAGGAGCTTTTGCGCGCGCTCTACCGCGCCGGAGCGGCCTGGCCATGACGAGCAGCGCCGCCGTGCCGCCATGCACGCTCGTCGGAGGTGTTCCGGTCATCCTCCAGCCAATCCGAGGGTACCCCTAGATGCGCCTCGTTTCGGGGAGCACGCTGGTGCTCACCCCGTGGCCGGAAACCTCGCCGTCGGCGAGAGCCGGCCGGCCGAAGTTGGCCGGAGCTCTACATGGCTGACCTGTGGGGCCACGACCCCTGGATCCCACCTGTCAGCGCCTCTGCGGGTGTGGATCCGGGTGAATCTAGCATTTTCCGTCGGTTTTCTTAAATAAAGGTTTTTCAGAAATTGATTTAAAACTTGTAAAATCCATATCTTGAGTTCTACAGCTCCAAATCTGGTGAAATAAATTTTGGTGTGCTCTTTATTCTCAGATCTACAGTTTGATGTAATTGCATGTCATGTTTGAATAATTTTCTGGACAGAAATAATTAATCCATGTTTTTGCTGGATTTGGAAAATGCGTAGTAATTAAATTATGACTCAGAAAAATGTGAAACTTCTTTTGCTGGCTCTGCATGTATGTTTAGTCACTGAGAAAATTTTGCTACACATTATTTGGTGTATAAATGAATTTATAGTGATTTAAAAGCTTGCATGGCAGTGGTTTATGATTTTTAATAAATATTTGGATCATGCAATTAATCTGGAAATTTTTGTGGGTGTTTCTTATGATATTAGGCAAATTATAAAAATATGAATTCTGCTATTTGACACTTATACCATAGTAGAGTAATTGTACTTGCCCTTATTAATTAATCTTGTGGTTTTTGTAGCTCAAAATAAGTGTCCAAAAATTATGAAAAATTTATGGTGGACTTTATGTTTGACTGGTAGTCTCCTGTAATTTTTGTGGAATTTATTGATAAACAGAAATGCATGCTATCTTTGAGGGATCTAAAAATGAATAAAGAAACTATGAATTGTTATATATGGGTTAATTAGAATAAAAGGGGTTTGGTGTATCTTTGAAGCATCTTGTGAGTTGCTGGTTACACTTGAAGGTAATTTGTAGAAGAGAATGCAATAGATGTTTAATTCAATTGCATGTTCTTGGATGATGTTGACTACCTTGTAAATGAGCACATAAAACATCCAGGCACCATGTCATAGTCATCTGGTATTCTCTCGCATGAGCATTGCACCCCGGGTATCTCGCACTCCACTCATGAGCATACATGCACTATACAGGCTCGCAGGAGAATGAGGTGGGACCTGAGGAGCCGGAGGAGACCCAGGAGCCAGAACCTCTGGGAGCACCGGAACTCGGAGAAGAGCTGCAGGAGTGCCCGGATCACAGACCCAGCACGTTTGAGAAAGGCAAGCCTCGGAGCATTCTATGTCTCCCTATTCTCGCTAACTTACATGATATATTATGCTTGTTCTACTATATTGCATTTAAGTGATAGGAGTTGGTTGATACCGTTGATGCATATGTACTCCTTGATATCACCACCCGTTTATCTACCTTGTCCTAAGTAGATAGGTACGGAGTCTATGCTTAGCTTGCTTAGCCCAGTAGAAGTCGGGTGATCTCCTGTCACCTACGAGATATAGGTGGATACCTGCTTGATTAAGTGGTGATTGCTTTGGAAAAAAAATAACCAAGTATGGAATGGAAATTGAAGACCGGGCAGGGTCTTATGGTGGGTTGACTGTAGTGCCCCTGCCTGTGTCGATTAAGGACCAATCCTTAATGGCCCTCTTGTCATGTTGACCGCATGCCCCACTTTTAGCTGGAAGGATAAGTCGTTCTGACCGCGAAGCCTGAGCATTATCCGGGCCGGGAATCGGCCCGATGTACGCGCTGTATTGGTGATGGTTGAGGAGAACGACGAGGGCGCGGCGCACAACCTTGGTATACCTTGGATACCTCGATTGCCGGAACGGCCCTCGGGTACGGGCGGTGCCTGTCGAACCCACGAATTGGTCCTGGATAGTGCAATACGGTGATATGTAGCTCACTTGATCAGTGAGTGTGGTTTGTGTGGGGAATAAATTTGCCAGCTGGTTAGAAATCGATTCGAATCGCCATCACGCCTGGATAGTGAGCACTTGACTTGAGCCCTGTCCTTGTAGTAAGGACTATGGAACACTTGGCTTATAATGAGAAATGGTTTCATGAATGTTATGATGAGGTACCATCATATCACTATACTTGCTTGTAATAGTGCAGGTGCAAACCTAGATAATAGGTAATGATACTTTCAACTTGAGCAATTAAAAGAAGAAAGATTTCGGTAGGATATGCTACTAGATTCTTGATGTTATGCAAAAAGGTTGTCAGCTACCCCCACTATATAGCCTTCATGATCCTTGAAGCGTCTTTATTTTTGAGTTTATGACGGGTAAGTCTAGCTGAGTACATTCTCGTACTCAGGGTTCTACTCCCATGTTGTTTTGCAGATGGTCAAATGTACTATGGTTATTGCATCCTCTGCCTGTACCCAGCTATGGGTGATGACTAGACCAAGGGTGATGGTCACTCCGTCTCTTCTTTTGCTTTTGTGGGAATGACCAAAACTATGGCACTGTATCAGACTAAGTGTGTGTGTTATTTTCAACTATGAAGCTTCCGCTACCTGTGAACTTGGTTTATAATAACTTTAAGCACTCCGATGTTTTCGATGAATGTTTTCGAACTAGATGTAACTGTGAATGGTGACCGCTGAACTTATTACGATCTTGGCTGTATGTACGAAATGTGGTTTGAAATCCTTTGAGATTTCACGGACTACCGGGATTATATGGGCTTAAGCTCGATAGTTTGACTATGCAAATGGTCGCTATTAGGCTTAATCTCTTATAGTTTGGGCGGTTCTGTTACAGCTGGCATCGGAGCAAGGTTTAGCGAGTTATTGTTCATAAGTATGTTCTAAACTAAATCTAAACCGGTTTAATAAAAGATTTCATTAATTAATGATGATCAAGGTGTCAAACTAAGTATTAGAAAAACTATCTAGTGTGCCATGGTCATATCCTTTATGCTCAGTTAAGGACTCTAAAGTGGCTAGTTAAGTACTGACTTGGGGGTTAATGCATCATATTTCTATTTCGTCGCTCATACGGCGTGCAATATTATGAGTACCATTCATTTGAGTGGTAATGTATGGATCAATTCTTCCTCTACGCCCCGGTAAGTGGGAGCTGTGAGAGCATGATCGGATACACTGCCGATCTAGGGGAGTGTTGTTAGGTGTTGTGTTATGCACACATGTTTGGTGTGTTTGGGAACAGTACCGCATGTTGGGACATTCCGTCCTGAGAGGCGATGTCGTCATTAGGGCGATGATGTGGGTAGTAGCACGTCATATGCATGGACGGGGTGTCTGTGTATGTGGGGTATATAGCTTTAAATTCTTGTTCTGCATGAGCATACTGTGGTTGGACTGAAATGAGTTTTCTGCAGGTACACTAACCACGTTCTCGCTTAGAACGTTAGTTACTTTATGAGAGGACGCTGTGTGCCACCGCATATACCGCTTAGTATTAACTTTTGTTTCTAAGTTTGTGAGATCGTAAGTCCGTGGATGCATCATGTTCATTTCATATCATTGCTTACTTTCCCTCTTAATTTAATCCGTCCCAATTCTAAATAAAATAATTAAAGATAATCCTCAATCTTACCCAAGGTATTCCATTTGCAGCAGATGGCATGCACTAGGCTCACCGCTGTCACACCCATATTTTAAGAACAATATAGGATGCATAAAAGACTCATATGTGCCCCAGGAATAGTCGCACACATAAGTAGACAAATCTCAAATGTACCATTGCAGTGTTTATTACATAGCGGAATATATATTGAATCACATAGTCTCATACAAAAATGATAGCATAAAGTAAACAACGCTCTCGACGGAAGCTCCACACAGGGACACTGTTGACTGGTTGACTCCAAACCTAGTACTCATAACGGTAATCCTCATTCCAGTCGTCTTCATTATCATATCCTGAGGTGTTGGGAAATTGCAAGAGTGAGCACATATCGTACTCAACAAGTATAACCAGGGGTTCATGAGGCTCAAATAGCTGACACTGGTTTGACTGCATTTAGCTTTTAATAGTGGATAGCAAGTTCATAATTAAATAGCAATTCTCAAGGTAGCATAAATAATCAATTAATCCCATGATCAAATGTAAGCATAATTAACTCATAGCATAAACAATAATCAAATGAACATAATAACATAATAAGCTCATCATCTTAATGTAGATGTCCCCAAGGCCGCTCCTGACCGTGAGCTCAGCTAGTATACCAGTTTTACACTCTGCAGAGGTTGTACATCTTTACCCATGAGTCATGATTTACCCTTTCGCCCGAGGCCCGTCGACCTCTTAACCCACTACCAAGGAAGGTCGGCAGGGATCACTATGAAGCCTTTCAAAAGTTCGTCTAACATGTTAGGGCCGCAAGGTTTCCTTTGCGCGCAGATATAGAGCCCCCCTTCCGATGGCACAATGACTCGCAGCCTATACACATACAGACAGAGGCCACACTATACCCAAAACGGTTCAGCCCCTCCGCCCTTTCGGGTAACCGCTAACAAGCTAGAAAAGGGCTTCATACTGAGCTAAAGCCAGAGCCATAATAGCCCTCATGGTTGCACTGTTATCCCGGGTGATCACGTACAGACAAGATCTCATACAGTTATTTGTCATTCTTTTATGTTCATTGCATAGCTATTAATCATCTTACAAGATCATAGATTATATCAAGCACTAGCACATCTACACCAAATGCATATCAAGTAGGTAGCAAGGAATACAGGTAACAATCATCTATGATTTTGCTAAGGTCAACAAGGTGATAGCATGCATATGATATATATATGTAGTTATAAGTGAATAGGTAACAAGGATGATCCCAAGTTATACTTGCCTTGATCAAAGCTCTCCTGAGCCTGCTGGTCTTCAAATACTTGATCTTGAGCACCAACGTACGGCTCACCGTCTAATCCCAATCATCAATCAACAACACGCAATCCAATGTAGACAATCATACACGAAGCAAACAAGATATAATTAGAACAATACACCAAACAGTGGTAAAACAAATATAAAAGTTTATCAAAATATTCTACGCAGCGCTACGATCACACAAACGTAAAGTTCACGAAAATCGGAATTAAAACGTGAGAGATATGAATTTTCTAAGATTTCCTATAAAGAAATAATTAATTAAATACTACTGCAGAATTAAAAAGTTTCAAAACAGTAAACTAATATTTCTAACATGTAGAGATCGTAAATACGAATACAACGGAATTTGAATGGACAAAAACGGAGTTAAAATGAATATTTTATGAGCATTATAAAATCAGTGGCAATTCTGTAATTTCTGCAAAACGTATTTGAACTCGGCCGACAGAAAATACGCTTTCCCACTTCGAAAACGGAATCTTGCTCAGGGCGCCAAGGACCGCGGGGCAAATATGGAAAACTATTAGGGACTCTTTACGAAGAATTGCAGCGAAAGGGTACGTTTTAATCCTGGCCGTTGATCTTCGGTTGAACGGTTGGTAGCCTTCCTGGTCACCCACATCCGGGTTGGTAGCCTTCCTGGTCACCCACATCCGGCCGGAGTTGGGCACCGGTTCAGTGGCGCCATGGCCACCGCCCGGAAGCTCGCCGGAAGCTCGCCGGCTTCTCGTTTCCGAGCACCGTTTCCAGAAAGAAAAATACCGGGATGAAGAGGAGCTCACCACGATCTCGTCTAAGCGCTTGGTTGGATCCGAGAGCTAGCAGAGGGGCGTGTCCACGCGCGGCGGCGAAAAGGACTCCCGGCGAGATCCAGAACTCGCGAAACAAGGCACGGGGACTCGGTTTTGGCGACCTAGATGCGAAAACATGACGAGGGAGCGATGCTGGAAGCTTTATAGTGGTCGGTTTGCGCGCTTGGCAAGGAAATCCCGAGAACTCGGGCCTCGGTTCGATCCGGCCGAGTCCGTCTCGCCCACGACGCTGGGAAGAAGATGGGAGGGGCGAGACACTGCCGGGTGGGGTCAGTTGTCAGCGACTGAGAGAGAAAGGGGGAGGCGCTGTGCTGCGGGGCCGGCTCGTCAGCGAGCCAAGGCAGAGGGGCGCGGGGGAGGGGAGCTGGGCCTCGGCCTGGAAGGCTTCCTTTCTTTTTTTTTCTGTTTTGTTTTATTCTTTTTTTTTAAAACCTTTTTCAAAAAGGATTTTGAGGACAATTAAATATAAACTAAATACAATCAACACAAAAAATAAAATATGTCTCAGCATGAATGCACAAAATCATGTTACTAAGCTTATGATAAATTTTAAATTTCCACAAAATTGTTTATTTGCTACATTAAATGCTCACTAAAATTCTTAAATAATTCAAATTAAATCCTATTAATTGAAATTCAAATTTTGGATGTTACAACCGCTCGCAAGTCCACTGGTGGGCGGGCCCCTCGCCATCCGTTGGCAGCCAGGAGCTCGCGCCATAAGAGCAAGTTCCTCGAGGAGTTTGGGATGCCCACTTTGCTTTGCAGGGTGCTCAGTTCGATGGGGTATCCTGAAGGAAGAGAGCCTCGCTACTATTGGGACAAGGAGCAGCTTGGTGATAGGACCCTGGTGGGGATCGAGGCAGTGGTCCCTACCAGTGGAAGTGACCCCGCCTGGGGCAGCTGGGTGTACGAGTTCCGAGGTGCCACGCCTTTCCACGGTGCCAACCGGGCAGCTTTCGCAGTTCTGAGGGTCCTCATGGAGAGGTTTCCATAGGAGCTGGCCCACGCCTTCGCTGGGGTGTTTCCCTGGGGTGACCCCTACACTTCGGTGTGGGATCAGTCCGAGGTGAACGCTCTAGAGAGGAGTGCGGATGAGGACCAGCACAGTGACAGCGCAGCTATGAGTGCTATGTACGCTTTGATGAAGACCTATGGAGGCCTAGAGCGTTGTTTGGGTCGCTTGTCCGGGTCTCTTCTCACAGTCCAGGATGAGAAGCATCAGCTGCAGCGGGAGTTCGACACTGAGGTTGAGAGGCTGCAGGCAGAGTTGGCCCGCGTGACCCAAGAGAGAGACCAGGCGGTCTAGAAGAACAGTGAGCTGAGCCAGGACCTGCTTGCAGTGCGAGAGCAGCGAGACAGGGTGACTACTGCTCACAGGAACTGCGAGCGCATGCTAGTCCATGTGCTTGGTCAGAGGAATGAAGCCTGGCACGAGGAGGACACTTTGAGGGCCCGACAGCTAGAGCTCGAGCAGCAGCTAGCTAATGATGAGGAGTACAATGAGAACTTGCATGAAGAGATCCACCAGCTGCATAACTAGCTCCACCCTCACCACCTGCCTGGAGCAGCTCAGCTGGGCTCTGAGGACGAGATGGATGAGGATCTAGAGATAGGGGCAGCTGCTAGCGGAGATGAGGATGAGGAGGGCTCCGGCATGGACTGTGACCATAGCGAGTAGATGCTAGGGCTCTATAGCTAGTTCTTCTTCTTTTGTTGTTGATGCTGCATGGCATGTCTTGTACTTGTGGATCTGGGCTATGTAAAACTTTATGAGATGACACTGAAAGTCTAGTGTATGTATACTGGCAAGTTTGGATGTACGCGAACCATGTTGCTTGAATGTTAAATAATCTGTTAGTGATGTTGTGCATGGATGATGAATTGTTGTGCCTCTGTTTATTGTGTGAATTTATTTCCTCAGTAAATTCAGTATGGCATGATTCTACACATGTCTACCGTTGATGGCAACTCCTAACGATTGCTTAAAATATGCTCCAGCATGAATGCATAAACAAGTTTCTAACCTTATGACAAATTCTTATTTCAACGAAATTTATTTATTTACTAATTTAAATGCTCACAAAAATACTTAAATAAATCAAATTAAATCTTATTAATTAAAAATCAAATTTTCGGTGTAACCTGTTTGGGTACACCTTATTGACATCCTCAACAGTAGCCTTCGAGCCCCTACTTGAGCATTGGTGGTCAAGTAGGGGTTCATTGGTGATCAAATTTCCATGGGTGAAGCGTGAGCATCCCCTGCGGGGGTAGCTCTCGAGGCCTCGGAGGAGTCGGTAGACTCCTTTGAGGGCTATGTTGGTCCTTTCATTCTTTGGCGAGTCTATATATAACTGGTTTGACTATTCTTGACCCTCTTTCATCGAGGGGTGTTAGATCCTACAGAGCCCCCGAGCCTTGTATACTCATGGCTTTACGGGTCTCAACTTTCATCCCACGAATCCTTTGGCTCGGACGTGAGGTGAGTAACATGATGTGACCATCGATTGGGCGAGCGTCGACGTCCTCTATGACCTGATGTCAGGAAATCTAAGTGAGAACCCATGCCCTCTTCGATGGGGGTTGGTTGTCAGCCCTGAGGTGTTCTCATTGATGCTAGACTTGCGTGGGTGTGGATACAGTCCCGTTCGATAGGGTCTAGCAACTCGATGCCTCCCTTTGTGGAGATTCCTTGCCCTCCTAGTTACCTTAGCCTTGGATACTCCTAGTGGGGTCTCGATGATTTGATCTCGAGCCCTACCTCATGTTGGCCCCCCTTTGGGTGTCCCTTACTCGGGTTCTCGAGAGCGACTGTCGAACCCTGGCTGAGGGCCAGTCTATGCTCTCTCAAGGTTTTTTCGACGGCCGAAGCCTGGCTTACCTTGCGGTGGAAGGAGTTATCGTGGTGGTTCGCCTTCTTGCCAGTTGGGTGTGCCTTTTAGGAGGGAGCCATTGTAATGTCATCCTACCCAGAAGGAAACTGCAAATGTCCTATCACTAGAATCTTGAGACATTTAGGTAGCGCATTTAATAGCGGGAAATTACTGTATTGTCAGATCTGTCCTTGT
The DNA here is from genome assembly GCF_000003195.3 of Sorghum bicolor. Taxonomy (NCBI): domain Eukaryota; kingdom Viridiplantae; phylum Streptophyta; class Magnoliopsida; order Poales; family Poaceae; genus Sorghum; species Sorghum bicolor. The sequence continues at coordinate 32,804,503 of NC_012874.2, forward strand.
TGTTGCTCTCACTTCCACCCTTTGTTGTTGCCTTCATTCCTTCTCCTTCTGCCTTCCTGCGCGCAAGAGGAAGACAGAGCCTAGAGGGAGAGAGACAAAGACAAGAACCTTTCCCAGTCATCTTATCGTCGCACAAGCCCTAGCCACCATGCCTGTGATGCTGATAGCCACCGACGTGTGGCACCCATCCAGGGTGACGGAGCACCAGCTACGCGACCTGCTGTGTGAGGGACTCCTCCACCCCATAACTTCCTTGACTCAGCCCGAATGGATTGCGCCGTTAGCAGAACACCGGGAGCCAAACCTGCCTGAGGGCTATATGGTCAGCTTCATCAAGTTCCATTGCCACAGGTTTGGATATCCCCCAAGCTGCTTCATGAGGGCGCTCCTCCATCACTATGGGGTCGAGCTTCGATCCCTCTCCCCCAACGCCATCTCCAATGCGACGATTTTCACCGTGGTGCGTGAGTGATACCTGGGTATGATGCCCCACTGAGAGCTGTGGCTCCATCTTTTCTCGGGCGAGCTCTTCCAAGCCCCTAGCGGAGCGACCAGCGTGAGGAAACCTATGCGGGTGGGCTGCCTCAACCTGGTACTCAAGTCTACGCGCTCGGAGGAACCGTGCGAGTACATCACCACTGGCTTGACATCGAATCATGCCCAGTGGGACTCATAGTGGTTCTATCTATGCAATGACGATGGAGTCCTCCCCACCAACACCGGGCGGCTCGTCACAACACGCCTGGTGCACTGGAACTACGGTGTGGTCACGGATCGTCAATCTCAGCTGTGCGCCCTCCACAGTGCCCTGAAGCACTTGCACGAGGAAGGTGTGATGGCGGCCCTCGTCTTCTCAGCCGTCCACCGTCGACGGGTGCTCCCATTGATGGCTCGTCCGCTGAGGATGGACGAGATGGGCCCACGCGCCGCCTCAGGGGACCTCGAGGCGTGTTGGATGTCGAGGGAGGTGCTTCCTGATGACGAGGTGGTGGCAAGGGTTAGAGCCGCCATCTCGGGCGTCTTCCAGGCTAAGGACGTCAATGCTTTTCCCATGAAGCCCGAGGTGGGCTACCTTGATCTGGTGAGTGTCTTGATCCATAGAGCCTCGAGTTATGGTACCTCGAGCCCTAATTCCTATTTCTAGTTTTTTCTAAGGCTTGGTCCTTGCTTTATAGGGGAAGACTGATGTTAGATCGTCGAAGCCCCTGGTGAAGGAAGATGAGACGGATCATGAGGAAAGATGCCTTTCTGCTCAGAAGCTTAAGAAATCGCTTGACACAAAAAATATGGAAAAGAAGAAGAGCATCGCCCGCCAAGAGCTCGAGCAGCATTGCGCCAAGGCAAGGTGTGAGGGGAAACATGAGGAGGACTCCCCTGATGAGGACGATGACGAGGGTGATGATGACGACGACGATGAGGACATCAAATGAATGGGGGCGTGTCTCGAGCACCTCCTGCAACCTTCACCTCGAGCTAACATCCCCTCGATGCTGGAGGAAACTCCCAAGGAGCCACAAGGGGAGAAGCTTGGGGGCCTCCAAATGGAGTCATCGTCTCAACGTCCACGTGGCGACACCCCTCCTGCTCCCACAAAGGGCCATGTCGAGCTGCCCCACGTCTACCTATGGACTCTAGGCCTAGGCATCGAGTCAAGACTTCCATGGTGGGGCCTTGAACTCGAGGTCATGCTGCCTTGGAGAGCCGGGCCATAGCTACCTCGAGCTTGGGGGCAGCGTGCAAGGGGAGTTCAAGCTCTGAGGGGCGTCGAGGGGCACGAGTGGAACCGGCATCTAATGTTGGCTTGGATCCCCTACGGGGCCCAACACGTGGCGGTGCCTTGAAGCCGACCGGTGGCTCCCGCAGGATCGGTAGAAAGGTCGCTCTTCCTTTAGGGTGAGGCCTGAAGACCTAGTATTTTTATCTTTATCCTATATCTAAATCTTTACCTTAGCTAGTGTATAACCCACTCGTTTGCTTTAGGCTCAAGTGGCAGTTGGAGGAAGCGCAGCCCTCCACAGCCAAGAGGCTCAAGATAGGAGTGGGTTCGAAGGCGCCTGGCCATCTTGATGGTATGTCTTAATATTCCTTTTTGTGTTCTTGACAATGTTTGTGTTTGCGTTGGATGCTCCGATTGTGAGTGAGCTAATGGTCATTGTTTCGGTTGTAGGCCCATCCGACTCGCGGTCTCCTGCTGGAAGTGGTGATGTTCCACCGCAAGCACCAAAAGATAGCAATGTCCTGTTGCTCGACCCTCCTGTCTCAGGCCAAGCTGAGGTCCCTCAGCCTTAGGGTCCGAAAGGAGCCCGCGAGCCACGCAAACTGGGGGCAGAAGAGCCCTCGACTGCTGCTGGTGGTGAGTCTGCAGCAGGCTTGCTTCCGCTCAGCAATCTCATTGTAGCAGAGGGTGTCGAGTCCCCTCGAACTGAGAGGTCGGCCCCGTGGCCCACCAGGCTCCATGCCGTCAAGGAGGAAAAGAGGAGGAAGGAAGAGGAGGAGGAGAAAAAGAAGATAATGGAGGAAGAGAGGGACGGGGATATGGTTGCGTCTCTATCGCCTGGCTTGCTCGTAGAAGGGGCACCCGTCTTGGACCCACAACAACGACAACAGCAGCCGCATATGCCACAGGAGGGTCAGCTGTGGTAGGACCTGCATTTGGAGCAGCCACAGCAGAAGAAACAAGAGGCACATGAGTTCGAGCTGCCAGTCTATGGCCCTGAGACTCCCGCGTGGCTAAAATCAGGGGTGTCAGCTACTTGTCCAGCTGAGCCATATCGATGTTGACACTTTCTAACACCACTTGGATACTAGGTTGTCATCCCCAGCATGGTGCCAGAGTGTACAAAGATATTTATGAATGTAAAGGCTCTCTAGAAAATAATCTATCCTATCTGCAAGCGCACAAATAAAATACCTCATTGTAGCATTTCACCAGAAAAGTATTCCGGGTATCGTTATTTATAATTTTGCTTAAGAGAACAGTGAAAGTGGGTTGTTGGGTATTCTTAACGTCATTACCAAAAGTAGACTTAGTTTTCTAATTTTGATAACGGCGCCAAAAATGCCAAACCTATCCCTCATGCCACTTCAGCCAAGTTGTCATCCCTAGCATGACATGAGAGACATGGTATTGAAATATGCAATTGCTCATCTAGATAAATAACAAATGTGATCTGCATGCGCACAGATTAATACTGATGTACCATTTTAACCGGGAAGTATTCCAGAAATCGTTATTTATATTTTTACCACTGGGAAGGGATTAGTAATCATCAATGTTGATTATAGAATGGATTATGAGATTGAGTATCTATCATTGCATTTATAATTGAGAACATTTATCTAACTCTTTCATCAAGGGATAAGTGTCACATAATGGATATAAAGTAATGAATAGTGACAAAGATTATTAATCTGATCAGCATAACTTAGCCACATATAAATATGATAAGCACCTCAATTAGATATTCTAGCAAGTCATTAGCATGGAATTAGGACAAACTACAAGAATATTTCCTAAGTTATTCTTAACTATAAAGTCTAGCATTATCATAGTTAGTGCAAGCATACTTAGCAATGATTGCGAGAAAGGACTACGCCCATGCATAGTGATATTAGCAAGGAAAATGAGAAACATCGTAATCACTTCCCTGTAATAATGTTGCTCTGCCAGCCCAATACACAAGAGGGGGACTATATAAGAATCAATGAAGCTGTCACTATCACGAACTATCCCACGATCTGGCATATTGGGTACAATCGCAGATAAATATGGTATAAGCACCACGCCTACACAATATCTATCATTTACCCATGGATCCGATGGATAAACGCTATACAATCCTAAACATGTATATAGATCCAATCTAACTAAGCCAAGTATATAACTATGATAGACTAAGAACAATATAATCTTGAATATAAACAAGTAGAGCAAAGTCATAAGCAATATATTGAAGTAGAACAAAGTCATATTCATAATATTGAAGAACAAAGATGAACAATTAGAAGAATAATTAGAGAATTACCAAGAATCCTCCTGACAGATCCGGAAACCAATCGAAGATTGACTCCTTCTAGTTCTAATCCTATGTAGCTATGCTAATCTAAATGTCTAATTGATGTGGTGGCTCTAGGCTTGATTAGAGGCTTCTTCTCCCTTGAGGAATAATGAATTAGGGTTGAGAGGCTATCTCCTCCAGGGGCTAGGGGGTCTGGTTTTATAGTCCTTTCAAGTGAATATGGGCCGTCGGATCAAACCAACATTGATTGAATGGTTATCCTTGATCCTTTAGGTTGGTGGAGCACAATCCCAAAAGAGAGTTCTGATTGGACTCTAATAGGGGGCGGGTGCCCTGGTCCCTAGGCGGGCGCCCTAGGCCAGGCCCCGTTCTGCCTCCGCTTCGTACTCGTGGCTTCTGGAGTCTTCTAGATGTAAGATAATTGCGTGGCACGTTAATATCTCTATGTAATCCCAACGTGTGGGCCTTTCTTCTGTATTTCCTGATAAGCCCCTGCAGAAATAGACAAACACGAAAACTCGTGGAATTCTGTCAGATAAAACCCTAAGTCTGGATGTTGATTTCATTTGGATCCTTTTCTTTGTTTATTTGATAATTAAATTTGATACTTAAGGACCATCAACAAACTCCCCCAAGCTTACCTCTTGCTTGTCACTGAGCAAGGATAATGTTGACACGATTTTTGGGCACGTGTCTAGGATGGCAGGATAGGGTGGCGGTACGATGCGGGTTGCTGATGAGGATGGTTGCCGATGAGGGAGAGGTTGAATGTGACTAAGTCCACAGGCAGTAATATGGTGCCGATAGCTGGATAAAAAGGTCTGCCGATGACTATGGCAAGGGGATTGCCGATGATGCGAGGGAGGAGTCCGGAAGCTGCCAGTTGTCATGTGGAGGAGTTTCGGTTTGTCACGAAGGATAGTTTTATTATTTCCTTAATTATTTGCATCGTTTTGTATACGGATTCCGTGTAATTTGGAATTCGAATTCTAATCGTGTCTGGTTGTAGCTCTTTGAGCAGGGTATAAATATAAACCCTAGGACCTTGTAATAATGAATCAAGAAATCAATCAAACACACGTTTTTACTCATATTCCAGCATATACTTTTCGACGACTTCGTCATACTTTTTTCTCTTTTTATTACGAGTTCTTAGGAATTCGTCGACTTAAGCTCGGCGTGTTCTCGAGTTCCGCGTGAGTACCTCTTAGCCGTGACATCCGGGCGCATCGCTGTTATCAGGACTAAAGTATTCGAGTTATCACCTTTGCCGATAGCAAGGTCAAATCGGCTGGCACGCCTTAACGTTTGAATCGGGTATTAGCCCTTTGTGTTTGCAGATCAGTTTTGCATCAACACATCTTTTGGCACGCCCAGTGGGACAGATTCAAGATCAAGATCAACATGTCGATCTCTGACCTCGATCAAGAGAACGTCATCCCCGTGACGGAGGCCAACCTCAAGGATGAGCAAAAGCAAGCTATTGCCCAAGCCATGGAAGAGTTCAAGCAGCAATGCCTGAGGTCTTTCAGCATAAACAGGAGCGGCGAAGTGGTCCAGAAAGATGCACTGCCGGCACCACGGCAGGTCCCCTTTGACGCCAATCCTGGCAAGCTTCAAGATATGGTTGACAATACCATCAATCGAGCGTTGATTAACCAAGCTGGTGTACTGTCTAATACGGTTTTCAACGCCGTGGCAAGAACTTTCAAGGAAGGACAAATCCCGCCAGATTATGTGGGGCCCTCCCATCATCAGCCAACGGCACCAGAGGTCACGGCTCCATCGGCTGCCTTGACGAATGCAGGTGCACAGTCTGCGGTCCCTCCAAGTACATTGGGGACTACTGGTGCACTATCTATGCCGATGGCAACCAACCCACAAATTTCAGTTGGGCAGCATAAACTGACAACAGATATGTTGGCATCGGCAATGTCAGGGTTGACTCTTCCTCCCAACTGGTGGGGTTATGGTATGCCTCCAGAGTTGACGCCGGGAACATCACAAATAACTGACATGAGGGGCAAAACTCCTATGACATCGGCACCTCCCAATGCGCCGGTGAACCAGAGTCCTCGGTATACGACAACTACTACTGCAAGGCCTCACACTGGGAATCCTCAAGATTCAATGTTTCAGATGCCCAACGCATTGGCAGAGTCAATGCTGATGCAACAGAGGCCTATGGCCCAGTCGGGGTATGTCGATTCAACGACGGTACCCAATTACCAATCATCGGCAGCACCTATGCCGATGAACGCTAATAATGGATGGCTTGGACAGCAAGCTTTTCCACAATCGCCCCAGCAGGGTTATCAGACTACAGGGTTCCAGCAAGGGCAGGTCTATCCCGGGTTCCAAGGTCAGGGGATTCCCAACCAGCCAATAAATTTTGGACAGCAACTCGGAGGACAGCCAATCGGTGGACAGCAGTTTGGTGGTCCGCAGATTGGAGGACAGGTGACCAATACAATGTTCCATGCAGGTCACGTCCCGAACAGACACGTGGAGGTTCGCCACCAAGTGCCAGATCCGCAGCCGCCTCATCGGCAAGATGCCGATGCGTATTGGGCCGATAAGATTGCTGAAGTAATGAGGGAACAATTTGGGATAAAACCCAAAGTCAACACTTATTCTTATCGGACACCGTATCCTCCAGCGTATGATTTGATCCCGCTTCCACATCGGTACAAGGTACCGGATTTTACAAAGTTTTCCGGACAGGACGACACGTCAACCATGGAGCATGTCAACAGGTTCATTATTCAATGTGGAGAGGCTGGTAACAGGGACGAATTGAGGGTTCGTCTATTTTCATCATCATTGTCTGGATCGGCCTTTACGTGGTTCATATCATTACCTCCCAACTCAGTAATTACTTGGGCCGATCTAGAGAAGCAATTCCACAAATACTTCTTCTCGGGGGTTCATGAGAAGAAGATCACCGACTTGGTCAAGTTGAGGCAACGTAATGATGAGTCGGTTGAGGGATTTGTGCAGAGAATACGAGAGGTCAAGAATAAATGCTATAGCCTGGTTCTGGATGATCGGCAGCTAGCCGATTTGGCTTTCCAGGGTTTGTTGCCACATATCAGGGATAAGTATGCCTCTCAGGAGTTCGAAAGTTTAAGTCATTTGGTGCAGAGGATATCTGATCAAGACATCAAGCCTTTCGAGCCCAAGAGGGCATGGAATAAGAAAGTGTCATTTGTTGATGAAGCAACAAGCTCAGATTCCGATGAGGAACCAGTAATCGGTTTGGCAGAGTGGGTAAAAAACAAGAAGCCGATGTCTTGTCCTTTTGGGCAGAAGGAACCAGAGAAGTTTGCCTTTGAGACCGCCAAGGCCGATAGGATATTTGACTTTCTACTTTAGGAAGGTCAAATCAAACTGTCACCTAACCATGTGATCCCATCGGCAGAAGAGTTGAAGAGGATGAGATATTGCAAGTGGCATAATGCAACTTCACATGACACCAACGAATGCAAAGTATTCAGACAGCAGCTGCAATCGGCTATAGAGTCAGGGAGAATCAAGTTTGACAGTTCCAAAGCCCAGAAGCCGATGAAGATAGACCAACATCCTTTCCCGACAAACATGTTGGATGCTAAGGGGAAGGCTAAGGTCTTAACGTCGGAGACAGCTGAGAAGAGTGCATCGGTAGATCCTCAGCATCAAGTTACTACTGCCGATGCAAGAAGTAAGGGCTTGGTCCAGGAAGGAACTAGCTCAGGAAGGCTTCCTCGATCTGGTATCGTCATAACTCATAGGAGGCCTCGAGAAAAATGGCAACAACGGGAAGATCGGTATCGGCGCCAGCAGGAAGATTATCAACGGGAAGAAGAAAGACGCCGACAGGAGTGGAATCAGCATAGGGATCATTGGAATTGCCCATTCTTCATCCATTGTTGGGAGGAAAATATCAAGCTTCCTACTGTCAGAGACTGCCCTGAATGCAACGGTTATGATCGGTACGATAGGAACGATCGGCGTTATCATGATGATGAACGGCGAGCTAATGGGCCGATCAGAGGAAGGGTGACAGTTCATGACCGGCTGGGGGGCAGATTCAGTGGGCACAACAGACTTAGTGACCGTGTCCAGTATTTTCCCAGGAACCAAGAGGAGCTCGAAGGAATGGCTGATTCGCGGGTTCCCGATGAATTCATATTTTGCAGGGATGTTAACACGCATCGCATGGAGTCAAGGGAGAACCGACGCCCGACGGCAAGGCAAAGGCCACTTCCTCCATGGTGCCCTCGAGGATTAACCAAGACACAGAAAAGGAGATTGCAACGAGAAAGGCAAGAGGAGCTAAACAAGGGAGAGAATTCTGAAAGTCGGCAGCCGTCAGACACTAAGAGGGAAGGTCCATCGGCAGGCGTCAACATGGTCTTCATGTTGCCGATGGAGTTTCTTGCACCAGCCAGTGACAATGAGTTGGAATTTTCTGATCAGATAGCTCAGTTGGCTCTGGATCCGATGACGGCTATCTTTGAGAAACCTGCCGATGACGAGAGGCAGCATCTTATAGCTTTGTTCCTCAAAGGAAGGGTTGATGGGCAGCCAATGACCAAGATCCTAGTTGATGGTGGAGCTGCTATTAATATTATGCCGTATGCAGTATATCGGAAGCTTGGGAAAGGGGATCAAGATTTGACCAAGACCGATATGATGCTCAAAGACTTTGAAGGAAACGTGTCTCCAGTCAAGGGGGCGATATGTGCAGAGTTGACCATCGGCAGCAAAACCTTGCCGACAACTTTTTTCGTGATCAGCGGAAAAGGTGCCTACAATTTATTATTGGGGAGAGATTGGATTCATGCCAATTGTTGTGTCCCATCTACAATGCATCAGTGCTTGGTTCAGTGGGTAGGTGACAAGATTGAGATCGTCCTAGGAGATTCTTCTTATGTTATCGCATCGGCAGAAGCGGATACTTACGAAAGGACCAGGTGCATTTCAGGAGAAGTTTGGGAGAAAGATTTTCTCAAAATTGCCGATTATGAGATTCCACCGATCCAAGCAGTCGGTTCTGACGACGGTTTTTAATGGATAGATTCGCCGATGATGGAAAATTAGGCCAGGGATTCACATCGGCCGATGATTTGGTAGAAGTAGATATAGGTAGTGGTGATAAGCCTAGGCCTACTTTTATTAGTGCTAAATTAGATCCTGAGTGTAAGCGACAATTAATTAGTTTGTTAAAGGAATATAAAGATTGCTTTGCTTGGGATTATACAGAGATGCCTGGTTTAGACCGATCAATTGTCGAACATCGGTTACCCATCAAGTCTGGATTTCGGCCACATCAGCAACCAGCCCGCCGATGTAATCCTAACATTCTACCTGATATTAAGGCCGAAATCACTAAACTTATTGAAGCTAAGTTTATTCGGCAGTGTCGGTATGCCGAATGGATTTCCAATGTTGTTCCGGTTTAAAAGAAGAACGGGAAGCTTCGGGTGTGCATTGATTTCAGGAATCTCAATAAAGCTACACCGATGGATGGATACCCAATGCCTGTCGCCGATCTACTAGTTGATGCTGCGGCTGGCCATCGGGTCATCACCTTCATGGATGGTAATGCAGGTTACAATCAAATATTCATGGCAGAGGAGGATATTCCAAAAACCGCATTCAGGTGTCCTGGTCATGTTGGACTATTTGAATGGATAGTCATGACTTTTGGGTTAAAGAATGCTGGTGCTACTTATCAAAGGGCTATGAATTTTATATTTCATGAGTTCATCGGCAAGCTCGTAGAGATTTATATTGATGATGTGGTGGTTAAGTCTGGAGATTTCTCAAAGCATCTTGCCGATTTACGAAAAGTGTTGGAGTGCACAAGGAAGCATGGATTGAAGATGAATCCCAACAAGTGTGCATTTGGCGTATCGGCAGGGCAGTTTCTTGGTTTCATGGTACATCAGAGGGGTATTGAAATTAGTCGAAGATCTATTGATGCCATCAATAAAATAGTGGCCCCTACCAATAAAACCGAGCTCCAATCCTTGATCGGCAAGGTGAATTTTATCAGAAGATTTATATCGAATTTATCTGGGAGGATTCGTGCTTTCAGTCCTCTTCTTAAATTGAAAGCCGATTAAGAGTTTGTTTGGGGAGAAGAACAGCAGTTGGCTCTGGATGAAATCAAAAAGTATCTAGTAAATCCTCCAGTTTTAGTTCCACCTCAACAAGGGAAGCCCTTCAAATTGTATTTATCTACCGATGGATCGGTTATCGGTTCAGCTTTAGTTCAAGAATTTGAAGGGAAAGAGAGGGTAATTTATTATTTGAGTAGGAGGTTGATTGATGCTGAAACCAGGTATTTGGTCATTGAGAAACTGTGCTTATGCTTATATTTTTCATGTATCAAGCTGAAACATTACCTGTTATCGGCCGAATGTGCTGTTGTTTGCAAAGATGACGTGGTCCGATACATGCTATCTATGCCGATTATGAGTGGTAGGATCGGTAAATGGATTTTAGCGCTGTCGGAGTTCGATTTGCGTTACGAATCGGCTAAGACAGTCAAAGGGCAGATTATGGCCGATTTTGTGACTCAGCATTGCGGTCTAGTGGAAACCTTGGAAATCGCACCCTGGACGCTCTTCTTTGATGGATCTACCTGTGACCGGGGGGCAGGAATCGGCATTGTATTAGTTTCTCCTAAGGGGAGGAAGTATGAGTTTTCCTTGCCGATTGTTGCTACATCAACAAATAATCAGGCTGAGTATCAAGCTCTGATCAAGGGATTGGAGTTGTTAAGAGAAGTTCGTGCTGATGCTGTTGAAATATTCGGGGATTCTATGTTGGTTATAAATCAATTGGCCGGAAGCTATGAATGCCGAAGTGAAGTTCTCATAACCTATTTCGAGAGAAGTATGCAACTGTTAAAGGAATTCAAGGACTTCCGATTGGAGCATGTTCCCCGATTGTATAATGAAGACGCTAATCGGTTAGCTCAGCATGCCTCGGGATATCAGCCAATGATTAATGCGACATCGGCAGTCGGTGCCGGTGATTGGAGGAAAGAAATTGTTGATTATCTAAAAGATCCATCCAAAAAAGTTGAAAGACGGGTTCGATTTCAGGCAACCAAGTATGTGCTCCTTGAAAATGAATTGTATTATCGAACTATCGACGGGATTCTTCTCCGATGCTTGGGTGATGATGAAGCCAGAAGTTTGATGGGGGAAATCCATGAAGGAGTGTGTGGAGCGCATCAGTCAGCTTTTAAGATGAAGTGGATGATTCGAAGGAATGGATATTTTTGGCCAACCATACTTGAAGATTGTTTTAAATATTTCAAGGGATGTCAAGGTTGTCAAAAGTTCGGTAATATCCAGAGAGCACCCGCATCGGCTATGAATCCTATAATAAAACCTTGGCCGTTCCGGGGATGGGCCATCGATCTGATCGGCCAGATTTATCCACCATCTAGCAAAGGGCATAAGTTCATTCTAGTTGCCACTGACTATTTCACTAAGTGGGTCGAAGCTATTCCTTTGAAGAAAGTCACATCGGCCAATATGATTGATTTTGTGAAGGAGCATATTATTTACCGATTTGGGATTCCCCAAACGATTACTACCGATCAGGGCACCATGTTCACGTCGGGGGAGTTCGATGAATTCGCAATCGGTATGGGAATTAAAGTGTTGAATTCTTCTCCTTACTATGCTCAAGCCAATGGGCAGGCCGAAGCGTCTAACAAAGGAATTATCAAGCTTATTAAACGAAAGATTGAAGAAAATCCTAGGCGGTGGCATACATTGTTAAATGAAGCACTATGGTCTTATCGGATGGCTTGTCATGGATCAACCAAGGTGTCACCCTATCAATTGGTGTATGGACATGATGCAGTGTTGCCTTGGGAGATTAAGGCTGGATCTAGGCGATTATCTTTTCAAGATCAATTGGCTGCCGATGATTATGCCACTTTGATGACCGATGAGTTAGATGATTTAGCAGGGCATCGGTTAAAGGCTTTAATGAGTATAGAAGAAAATAAGAAGAGAGTTGCTAGATGGTATGATAAGAAAGTAAAGGCTAAGGAGTTTGCCGATGGGGATTTGGTATGGAAGTTGATTTTGCCAGTCGGGACTAAAAGTTCGAAGTTTGGGAAGTGGTCTCCTAATTGGGAAGGTCCTTATCGGATAAGACACTCGGCTCCTGGTAATGCCTATATTCTAGAAACTCTCGAAGGAGTTGAATTTCCCAGAGCATTAAATGGCAAATATTTAAAGAAGTACTACCCCAGCATATGGGTCGATGCATAAAAGTTTAAGTGCCGATAACACTCCTATCGGCTGGATTTAAATGTTTGGGGGCAGACTTAATGTTTCAAAAGGTGCCGATAACAGTCTTATCGGCTAGACTAAAAGCTAAAAGCGGGAAAACAAAGGTGTGTTGCCGATGAAAGCTTCAGATGTTCAGCAGCGCTTGGATTGCCGATATGGCGCGCAGCCGGATCTGATTGGCTGTCTCTATCTCTTTGATATCATCATCGGCAGAACCTTCTATCGGCTTCAGCTTCCTCTTCAACTGCAGCGCTTTGCGACCGTGGACGTTTCGTTCTTGTTCAAGGTGCTTGATGGTCTCCGGCAGTTGACTCTCTTCTTGCTGGGCTTGGGACAGAGCATCCCCTACTTGCTTGAGTTCGGCCAGTAGAGCTTCTCTTTTTGCCGATAGATCAGATACTTTCTGCTTCAGTGCATCACCTGAGGACTTTAAGGTGCCGATGTTCTTATGTTTCTCATCGGCTAAGAGTTTTTCTTTCATCATCTCCTCAGAAAGCTGGATTTGAGCGGCTCTATCGGCAAGGCGTCGAGTGGCTCTCTGGTACTGTAGTTGGCGGCTTTCTAGGTGTGCAGCATGGAAGAGGGTTTCTTCAGCATCGGCAGGAATTTGGCCTCTAAGGGTTTTGATCAGGGCCTTGGCTGGGTCAGAATCGTTGACCAGTTGAGCTGTGTCTTGATGAAGTATGGCCGATAGCTCCTCCAGCTTAGCCCTGGTTTCTGCCGATACAGTCCCAATTGCCCGAGAGGAGCTTGCTTTCTCACCTTCTTCTTCAAAGATATCAATGGCGAAGGAGAATAAGCTATCGGGAGAATCTTGTTCCTGAAAATGAGAATGAAATAAGTCATTTTTATGGTCAAAGCTTCGGCAGACGATACTGGTGGAAAAATTAGATGACTTACTTGTTTCAAGGCAATTTCTTGCCTTTGACTCAAAGATACCGATGGAGCTACAGGTTGATCGGCAAATGTTGCCGATGGAATGATATCGACTGAAAGAAGACAGGAAGGGTTATGAGACTAAATGAGAATAAGTTTATCGGCGGAAGTATTGTTGAAATATGTTACCCGGAGGAGGAACAACAGTTGTCTGAATCGGGGAAACCGCCGATGATATAACTGGACCTGCCGGGCCAGTTGTTTGTTCACCCACGTCAGCTGATGTACCTTCTGTTTGAGGTTCTTCCTGCTGGGGTTCTTCCATCTGTGGTGCTTCCTGCATTGGTTGGGGAGATGGTGCTTGCTGTGTCTGGACTTCTGGAGAAGAAGGGGAAGATTCCACCGGGATTGGAGACACCGGAGGAGGAGGGGGAGTTGCCACTTTCTGGCGCTTTGTTCCAGCCTTAGCACCTTGAGTGCCCTTCCTCTTTGGCTGGCTAGACTGGGGGGCATCGGTACCTTGGCATTTGGCTTTTGCCGATGCACCAGTTTGCTGCAACAACAAAAAGGAGTTTATGAGCACAGATAGCCGATACAAAGATAGTCAGCATAAATGAAAAGGGTTTGACAAATTGCCTTGAAAGCTTGCGCCAGAGTGGAAGCAGCTACCGTTGGCGATGTCTGAGTTTTCCTGGTGGTAACTTTCTTGAGGCGCGCACCCCGATGCACGATGGAAGCCAGAGTGGGAGCATTGTGGCCGATTGAGGAGATCGGGCCTGATGGGAACAAGTCGATCGGCTTGCCACTCCTGCTAACCGATGGGGGGGTGTTGTCAACCTGCAAAAGGAATACAGGGGTAAGTTACCGATGGAAATAGTATTGGAAAATGAGACATCGGTTTAAAATACTTACAGCGTCATCAGGGACTTCGTATTCGGGGTCGATCATGCCGCGGTATGAGAGGGCCGAACTGCAGAATAGACTCTCTTTCCATTCTGCCCACCATAGCTTGTATGCCTGAGTGATAAAGGCAGCTGGAACCCATTCTGACAGATCTACTTCTGTATCGGCATTTGGTGGTAGCTGGGCTACTCGAGTCCACTCGAGAAGGTTGGTGATGGGTTCTCTGGGCTTTATCACATCGGCATAAGGAAGTGCAATCGGCAACTGGCCGAAAGCTAGCTGGCGAGCTAATGCCGATGGATTGTAAAATTCATAGGTTTGGGGAGAGGTTTTTGTGCTACCGAAGAAATTCACTGGTATGGCTCTGGGAGTCACAATTGCCATCATCACCTCATTATCCCTGTCGAGAGCCTCATCAAATGGATTGAAGGTCAGAGGGAGCATGCTATCTGGGTCATCATAAGCCAGCCATGGTCGTTCGTCTCTGGCCAGACCCTCATACAGAGTCTCGAAGAATCGGCCGATCTGATCCGGATTGTTCCCTGAACCGGGTAAGACTATAACGGCTTCGCCAAAGTTCAAGGGGGCACGCGTTGCCGATTCCTCTTCACCCAACACATGGTTTTCGGCTATATCTCTTGGAAAGTGCTGTGAGAACAAGTTGAAATCAAGGCGCTTATGCAGGTGCAGATTGAGCCACATATTAATAAACCACCAGGGGGCTCCCAAGTTGCCGATGGATTGGCCAAGCAGGAGTTTCTGGGCTACCTGATGAAGAAGGTGGTAAACAGCGCTGAGTAAATATCGGCCGAGACGAAATTGGCCACCGTTAGCCAGTCTTTCTGCTGCCGATAGATAGACAGAAGTCGGTCCTGCCGATCGACCACAGAATACGAACTTGTCCAGTCACATGTTCAGAAAGGTGGTTTGCTCCTTTATGGTGACAGGCCCTCTCCCGCGGTACTTCTGGATGTACCCTGACCAACCGCCGATAGCGCGAGTCTCCACTTTGGCACTGGGGGCAGTATCAAAAAAGTGGGTGCTATCGGCAGAAGATATATCTAGCCCAGTGAGCATGGCTACATCGGCAAGGGTAGGAGAAGCAGGGCCGTGGCCAAAAACAAAAGCATTGAGAGTGTCTGACCAAAAGTAGGATGCAGCTATCAGCAGTGATTCGTTCCTGTGCATATCGGCAATGGATAGCCTAATGCATTGGGCTAGCTTCCTCTCACCCCACTGGACTTCATAAGAATTGCTGACCCTCAAGAACCAGTCTTTCCACCCTACGGTAGGGCTGGGCCAAGAGCGAAAAGTGTCTTTCCATAGATCTACAGAAAAGTTTTCAGCCCTAAAGGGGATTCTATTGGTTTCTGCGTTGATAAGATTGGTTGGATCTGAATCCCCTAGAGGACCGAGGCATTGAAGGTGTGGTTGATCGGTGGGGATGACAATTTTATTGGACAACTCCTAGTGATTTTGGGGGAATAAAAACACAAAGAAAAAGGAAAAGGAGAATATTCAGTAAGATGAATCGCGGATGAATAGGAATATACACAGAAGATGAGATGGGAGTCTGACCTCAGGGACGACGAAGCCAATGGCCATCTTGTCGTGAAGAGGACGTTGGAGGGCACTGGAGTTGATGAAGAGGAGTGCTTGTCGGAGATCTTGAAGGTTGTAAATGGCGCCGCCGCTGGAAAAGCAAAGTTGGATAGTAGAATGGTGTGATGGGGGAGGAGTACCCAAGAAGGAACTATTTATAGGACAAGATGGGCAAGGGCAAATCCGACTTATCTCTTTGCCGCATCCGAGAAGCCCGAGGGTACTCAGGTGGATATGGTAACTGTTCGCACGGTAATCCAGGGATTATGCAGGTGATTTGACAGGAAGCGGTCATTATCTGAAGATATTTTACTGTGCGAGATCTCCTGGTCGGTCCATCGGCGATATTCTATAACGGTCATCTTGCCGATGGGCGGATAGAGGGGAGGTAACCGTTTTTGCGAATATCCTGGTCAGAGCATCGGCAGATCTTTGTAACGGTATTGTTGCCGATGTACGACCAAGAAAGATGCCCGTTTAGGAAGTTGGGGATTTCGAGGAATCTGCGGAGGATTAGGATCAGAGTTGTCCAGATTGAGGTTGTCGGTTACCAGATTAGGAGCATTAATTGCGGAGAAGGCATCATTACTGCAGAGAATTTCGGAGCATTAATAGTTTTATACTCCGAAACTGGGGGCATGTGTTGACACCATTTTTGGGCACGTGTCTAGGATGGCAGGATAGGGTGGCGGTACGATGCGGGTTGCTGATGAGGATGGTTGCCGATGAGGGAGAGGTTGAATGTGACTAAGTCCACAGGCAGTAATATGGTGCCGATAGCTGGATAAAAAGGTCTGCCGATGACTATGGCAAGGGGATTGCCGATGATGCGAGGGAGGAGTCCGGAAGCTGCCAGTTGTCATGTGGAGGAGTTTCGGTTTGTCACGAAGGATAGTTTTATTATTTCCTTAATTATTTGCATCATTTTGTATACGGATTCCGTGTAATTTGGAATTCGAATTCTAATCGTGTCTGGTTGTAGCTCTTTGAGCAGGGTATAAATATAAACCCTAGGACCTTGTAATAATGAATCAAGAAATCAATCAAACACACGTTTTTACTCATATTCCAGCATATACTTTTCGACGACTTCGTCATACTTTTTTCTCTTTTTATTACGAGTTCTTAGGAATTCGTCGACTTAAGCTCGGCGTGTTCTCGAGTTCCGCGTGAGTACCTCTTAGCCGTGACATCCGGGCGCATCGCTGTTGTCAGGACTAAAGTATTCGAGTTATCACCTTTGCCGATAGCAAGGTCAAATCGGCTGGCACGCCTTAACGTTTGAATCGGGTATTAGCCCTTTGTGTTTGCAGATCAGTTTTGCATCAACAGATAATCTCAGTGATGGATCAGAAGTTGCTGAAATACCTTTGAAAATTGACGGTACACATGCTTTTAAATGAGGTCTCATCTCTAAGTTAGAGTAAACTGTCAAGACTTAAAACTTACTTATTTTACCTTTTACCATGGGACTTGTAACCGTCACTTCTGTCTTGAGTAGTTAAAAGATAGAACAGTCTAGTCAAGTGCCATGTCTCTTATTCTTGATCGGCTATAGCTCTGGAGTTTTTGCAGATTTTCAAATAAAACTCAGAGATTCCTTGTATGACTCTCTAAATCTCTCTTTTGTGGTATTTCTGGATCCTTACCAAGGCAGTGATGGTATATGCCTTCTCTCAAGATATGTGGTATTTGTGGTATAAGGCATAGTGACATTGCCTTCTGTCTCACCCTACTCTAATAAGGCTTTAATATCTGGAGCTCATAGGTGGGAGACAGCTAATACATACTTACAAAACATTTATTGCATAGTCAAACCATGGATCCAGAGAAACAAGTCAATAAGTCAAATCAAGATGTGCAAGTGTGGCGAATGAATGGTATATGGTGATGATGGTGATAATAATGGTGAAAGTCTATCTCTACTTTTGTTCTTTGAGGGGATACATACCTTCCTTGCTTTTTCAAACTTTAAGAGGAGAATGAGATGCTCTATATTTTTCATTTTCTTTCCTCTCAGGTGGGTATCTTGTACCCCCTAATTCTACTGTCGGACACTTGTCCATTTTTACCTCTCATCTCACTTTTTCTTTTCCTTTGAGGATCCGGGCACTTGCCCCTTTTTATTTCCTCGTTTCTCTTTTTTTAGAGCATTCATCTCATGAAATAATATAGCAAGTGGTAGTAACCAAGATAACTTGAGCATTTATTTCCTAGGGGAAAAATAACAATGTTTTTGGCTATTCTCTCCCGGATTAGGAGTAGAATATTTTTGGGTGGTTCTGGATATGGAAATGAGTGGATATATGTGGATGGTACTTCCGGACTAGAAGCAGCATGTGTGAGTGAACGTGCAAGTGAATCATGATTTCACCACATGACAAGCTCCTAAGGGTCTACACAGTTTGACCACACTCAACGCTTATAAGCAGTTTAAAGTAAATGTGTGGCTTAAAGTCTAGCAAGTATGTATATATATGGCTGTGGTAGGAATTTAAACTCTCATCATACAGGAACTCATCATGTAATATTTTAAAGATTTTAAAAGATAAAATTCTCCAGAATTCTAGCATCTCTAGGAATAGTTAAACAGCATCTCAACCTTCTCATATCGTATCCGTTAACAACTTAGACTTTAGATCAAGTTTTCTTCCCACAAGTTTAGGTTTAGAGCAAGCTTTAAATTATAACAGTTACGTCTAAACTAGAGAGAAAACTCAAATTTGAAAATTAGGCAGAGCAACTATTCATCACATCCATGCTAGAGTTTTATTATTAAGATTTAGATTAGCATAGCCACTTTATTTATTTATTAAACATACTAAGCAAAAGATATATATATAAGTATAAAATCTTTATTTGGTTTTTCATAGTTATGCATATTTATATTTTAATATAGTATAAGTATAAAGATAGATAGAAATACTTAGCGGGATAAATGGGTGCTCTCCCCCAAGCTGAATTTTAACGTAATTTCTTCTGATGTAGCTAGCAGGTGGTAGAGGTGTATTTGAAAGTCGGCAGTCTCTTGACAGCGATTAGAATGTCCTCTGTCTGCTAGTCTTCTTGATTCTTGAATTTTGTGGAGCTCAAATAGACAACAAAGCTTTGTGGAACTGATTAGGTGTTAGCATAAATATCTAGCCTTTATCATGTTGAGACTCCTCAATAAATATTACTCTCTATTTTTATATTTTCAATTTTATAAAGAAGAAAAATATTTATTTTATTTTTTATGCCACCACAGTGAATGTACTTATGGGTTTCATGCCACTCGTATACTATTTTTTCTAACATTTTTATTTTTCTTTTTAAGATAGTATGAACAAGATTAACTAAGCAAACTGTTTAAATAATTAAAAGGAAAAGATAACTACCAAGTTTACCTCTTGGCAAGGCATTCGGTGTTTTTAAGTCCTCCGATCGGGACTCTCCATTTTCTCAGTTGTCATGGGATTCGTTGGGTGGCACAGTTGGTGCTTCCAGCGGCGCCTCTTCTTCATGTATAGTTATCTTCTCTCTCCACACCAGACACGGTGCTACGGTCTCCTCAGGATAATCTTGTTCAAGCTGTATGTCTTCAAATCTTATCACTTCTCCTTCGTAGTCTGTCCATCCATCCTTGATGATTTCCCTCCTCTAGTTGTGGTCGCCTCGTCTTCTTCTTGTCCTAACCTGCTTAGAGTCTTCAACGATATAATTAGGGTCAGTAAAATAGCGGCGTACCTTCTCTGAGGGGAAGTGCATATGGACTTCTCCAGTTCCAATGTAGATGAATGCTTTAACAGTGCTGAGGAATGGTCTTCCAAGGATGACGGGTGAATCGTATTCGTCTTCTCCCATGTCAATAACCTGAAAGTCTGTGTAGACAAAATGATCGTCTATTTTGATAGAGACATCAGTTACTATACCTTTAACCTCTCGAAATGTCTGATCTGCCATCTGGAGCTGAATGTATGTTGGTTTTAAGGGCATGGTTCTGAACAAGAGCTGATAGGTGACTGCAGCCATTATGTTGACGTCCGATCCGGTATCACAAGTCGTCTTGTAGAAGTTGTACCCATTGATGGAGCAATAGATGCTTGGCATTCCTGTGTCGTCCTTCTTGGTCAGAAACAGTGACTTAAGTCAATGATCTTGACCTCCTTGAACTGCAGTGACCATTTTAGCAGACTCGGTCCACACTTGCTTGTTCCTGTTCCTCCTGTTGGTCCTCTTCCTTGGTTCATGTCGGGATTGCTCTGGGATTTGCGTAGTCTTTTTCTTGAAGGAAAACGTCTTCTTCCTCCCTTTTATGTAGAAACTGATCTTGGCAGCACTAGCGTAGATGACAGATCCCGAGGTGTTCAAGAATGGCCTCCCTAAGATGATGGGTGCCCTCTCATCATTACCGGTCTCTATCACCATGAAGTCTATTGGGGCATACAAGGTACCAACTCGAACACAGAGGTTCTTCAATATTCCATTTAGAAAACTTATCGTCTGATTTGCAAACTGCAAACACATGGTTGTTTGTGATAAAGGATATGTAAATAATTTTTCATAGAGTACCCTAGGCATAATGTTGACCACCATGCCGATGGAGATCAGGATGACGGGGCGTCCTGGATCACCTCTCTTGACCGGCAGAAGGTCAGTAGTAACTTCAGTGATGGTGTTACTCTAGTAGTTATCTGCATCAAACATGTCTACAAGATTTGCAGATTCTAATCCTTCCGGTTGTGATGGTATACCGGGGTTAGTAGTAGGAACAGCAGCAGCTATTTGATTTAACTGAGATTCAATCATTTTATTAAAGCTAATTTGATTCTTGATGGCAGTAGATAAATTATCCATTCTATTATTTATATTTTCTAGCATTTTATCATTAGATGCCAAATTCTTAGATAGGTTATCCATTAGCTTTCCTTGATTAGACACTAACTCTCTCAAAGGTGGAAAATTATTGTTATTGTTGTAAGAATTATTACCTTAGGCCTCTGTTGATTCCAACCTTGGTTTTGTTGAGGACGGTTGTAGTAGTTGTTGTTGTTATTGTTGATGTAGTTCACATCCTCAAGCATCTCAGGGCAGTGATTGCCTGAGTGTCCAGTATCTCCACACTCCTCACAAGTCATGTGAGAGTCGTAGATGTGCATAACTTCTTTCTTATCTCTAGCTCTATCATCGAGCTTCTTCATGAGCAGGTCTAGCTTTGCAGATAGCATGTCTACCTCCTTGAGCTGATGCATACCTCCACCTTTCTTGCGTGTCTGGGTCCTTTCTTCATTCCAGCTTTGGTTGGACGCCATCTTCTCCATAAGAGCTATGGCTTGTGATATGGTAAGTGATAGGAATGCTCCTCCGGCTGCAGCATCCATGGTCTCTCGAGCACTGTTGCCGAGCCCATGATAAAACGTCTGCATGAGTAGCCAACTCTCCATTCTATGATGGAGACATTCTAGGATGTAGTCTTGTAAGCGCTCCCATGCTTTTGGAACAGATTCATCATTGTAACACCCTGAAAATTTATTTTCAAATTAGTATTTGATGGGCATAAATATAGGAATTATTTGAGAATTATTCAGGTAAAATAACAATTTTTGGAATTATTTAAAATAAACTATAAGGTCTAGAAACATGAAATGCTACATTCATGCTGGTGCATAATACTTTGATTGATTGTAAGACTAGGTTGTTTGGTTTAAAAATCATTTTGAAAGGAATTTATACAAATCCACAGCTCTGAAAATATAAAAGAGTTTTTCTTTTATCTTTATTCCCTTCACCGAATCTGGCCCAGCCCCCAAACACTGGCCCAACACACCCCGCGCTTACCCCAGGCCTTGGGCCGTTGTCAGCCCAGCACTCCGCCCCCGCCCGCGACGCGCACGCGGCCCAGTGGCGCGGCCCGCTCCGCGCAGACAGCCCGGGCGCCTCCCCCTTCCCCCTCTCACTGCGCAGTAGGGCCCGCCTATCGGCGCTCTCCCTTCCCCTTTCTCTCTCGCTGCACCGTGGGGCCCGCTTGTCAGCGCCTTCCCCCTTTCTTCCTCGCTGAGCTGGGAGCGCGGCGGCGGCATTGAACGCCATCACTCCCCCCCCCCGCCCGCCTTCAAGCTCCGATTGATGGAGGCCATCCATCGGCCATCAAGCAGCCTTGATGCCGAGCTTAATCGCTCGAGCGTTCGCCCCCTCAGTGCCCCATCTCGCCATATAAAGCTGGCGGCCAAGCTCCCCTTTTCCCCCTTCCGTTCGTGAACCAAGCTCAAACCCCCAAAAATTCTCCGTCCCAAGAGCGCGGTGGACGCTGCGAGCTTGCGCAGCACGTTAGCCTGATGATACCGCGACCGTAGGTACACTCCCCCTCTAGTTCTCTTCACGTTTTGGCCGAAACCATGCTCACCGTCGCCGTTTCTCTCTTCCAGTTCGCCTCGCTCGTGGCCACGTTGCTCGGAGCTTTCCCGAACGCGGCGAACGCCTTCATCGGAACCGCGGTAACCCCTCGATGCTCCCCGTACCTTTAATCATGAGATTAGAGCACTCTAACGCCGAAACCGAGCCTCCCTAGGGCGTGGAAATGGCGCCGCCGCGGGGCCATCGTCCCGACGTGCTCCCCGCCCTTTATTTGTGCCCTATCGTGTTTGCCTCGTCGTGTTGGTCGTTGTGGTGGTTTTATTTTTGTTGGGCGTGGCCGGGAACGAGATTCCGGCGAGCTCCGAGGAGCTCACCTCGTCGGCGGAAATGGCGCCGCTGTGGTTGGCCTCGGCCAGGCGAGCGCCCCGTCTCGTTTCATCCCGAGCCGTACGATCTGTTTCCAACGGCCCAGATTACATACCCCTTCGGGGTTATGTAACTGGTCCACCGTGGACCATGGACGCGGTCCACGGGCGCTCGGCCGGCCGGTCCACGCGCACAGTGGTGGACCGAGCCAATCTCGGCGCGACACGTGGCCCCCCTGTCGGCCAGCGACGCGGTCAGCCACGTACCGCTGGGAGTTTTGCACTTTAACCGCCCTGTTTCAAGCAAATCAACCCGCGGTCCAACCTAGTTCCAAAGTATTTATTTTTAATCCTGTTTTCTTCCGTTTTAAACCCTGTACTCTTATATAATAGTGCGCGCAGTCCAGAACCGTTAGAAAATTTAGTTTTAATTCTTTTAAATTCGTTTCTAATTCAGTTTATTCATAGAAATGCCATCCATTTTGTTTTATGCATAACTTTCACGTTTTAAGTCCGATTAGAGTGATTCTTTCGCTCATGTGTTCGTAGAAATGTGTAGAGTAGATTTATATACTTTTCAGTTACTGTTTTCACTATTTGGTGTATTGTTCTAATAGAACTCTATTTGTATGCATGTGATGATTGGACTGGATGCTTGATTGGTGTTTGGATCACGATTAGAAGGTGATCAGGTTGGGGTGGTTGAGGAGCAGTTTGTGGAGCTCTACCAGGAGGAAACTTTTGAGGAAGGCAAGTGTAATTATAGGCTTCCTTGTACCTATGAATATTATTTAATTCATACATATGCATGTGTCTAAATTGAAATCCCAAATCAATACGTTAACCTGATTAATTGGTATATGCAATGTGATAAAATATGTTCTAGTAACTTGGTTCAGGGGGCTAGAGCTTGAGTTTGAAGGCTCTAGATTCCTCTCCATAAGGACTTAATCCTGAAGCGGCCACCCAGGAGGTCACGTACAATCCCGAGAGTCAAATGGCTCTGACCTTAATCGTATAACTAGTATGTCTCTAGCAAATTAGTAGTTACCGAAAGGCGCTAGAGGGGGGTGGCTCGTGGTGTATAGATGTCACTCCTACCTTGGTGTGTACAGTGCCGCGACCACATGTGCCTCTTGAAGGTGGTCGTCTATGCACACTTGCCACTGAAACCTCGCGGCTACTATTTTGTTAGGATGACTAGTAAAGGTTAAGTAGTGGAACCCGGTCACACTTCCTCGGTAGAAGTGGTGTGGGCCTTGCAAACTCCGACACTAGGGAACCACGGCTCGGGGGTAAAGTTGTACAATTTCTGCAGAAATCTAAAACCTGTTGTAATAGCCGAGCTCTCGATCATGAGCGGCCTGGATCCTTCTTGGTTAGCGGTTACTTGGCTTTACTTGGGAGAGGTATTAATTATGATTAATCACTTATGTAACCAGGGTTGGTTTATCATTAAAAGTAGTAAGATTTGGTTAATAAAATATGACCAACTAAAATGCTAACCGCGGTTAAACCGAGTCAAGCCTTTTTGAGACTTCATATACCCCTATGTTATACTTGCTAAGCATGGTGCGGTTACACTTGTATATATTTCAATGAAAATCCCAGATGGGTAACAGATGTGTGTACTGAGGAGTTCCCTGAAGATGTCCAGGACTTCTAGAGTGCTGGTGTTCACTAGTTGGTGTCCCTGCCACTTTATGTAATAATGTTGCTAATGAGCAAGACTATGTGAGATGTTTAAGTTGAATATGCGATGTAATAAAGTACTTCACTTTGATATATTTACAATTTGTGATAATATGTGTGTTTGGACATCCTCGGCGCACATATTTGAGTACTTGGTTTTGTTATCAAAACTGGGTGCGACAAATTGGTATCAGAGCTTAGCCTGACTGTAGGACGATCAGCCTAGTTAGAAATAGACGTTCTTAGGGTCTTGAGCACTTATTTTATTAATTGTTTTCTTATAAAATTATTGCTTATAATCTGCCTAATATCTATTGAGAAGATTATTTTTCTCTAATCCTCATATCTTTTGTTATAGATGGCCCGTACCGTGCGGACAGCTCGCAAACGTGTCATCATGCCCAACAAGAGGACAAGGTTCACTCTAGGCAAGCGTGTTCCCCCGCATCTGGTTGAGGCGCTGAGAGACATGGAGGAGGATCCACAAGAGGAACAAACCATGGATGTACCCATGGATGAGGATGCTGAGGAGGAAGTCATGATAGAGGAACCTGTTGAAGATGAGGACACCGAAGAGGAGCCCATGGAGCAAGATGAACAAGAGGGTGTTGGTGATCCAGATGATGGAGATAGTTCTGACAGCTCTGACTCGAACGACCATGGCAGTGGTGGTGATGATGGTGATGGTGATGGAGATAGCCGTGATCACCATACCGCACTTCTGGCAAAGGGGTGGACAGTGGTGATCCATTTTGACCTGCATGGTGACGCCTACTGCCACCCGAAGCTTCTTACTCTCGCACGTCGTTATCACACCGGTGTACTGTACAGTACCGCACTGAGCATTGGACCCACTCCGATTACGTTGGCTTTTGGGAGACTGAAGCTTACATCCGAGAAGGAAGTTGGGTGTGCTACATCCACCGTGCGATCACCGCCAGGACTACCCGCGCAGCAGCTATCCGGGACGCTGCCCGACAGGCCCTGGTGGTAAACCGCGACCGCCACTTTGCTGATATTGCATGGGAAGAAGATCCCTCTCTACCTCGCCGGCGGAGTGGTCAGACATCCTGCAAGATCGCTGCACCACTTGTGATAGGGAATCCCAGGATCCGACCCACCCTGGCATGCTTGGCTCAAACCAACACGGACTTAGATCGAGTCTCTGATGAGCTAGATGCTCTGAGGAAGGCCTACCTCGAGTTGGCTGTTGAGAACGCCATGTTGAAGCAACAACAGGGGAGTCATGTTGAAGAAGTACCACTCATCCTCGCGGAGTCACCCCCAAGGAACCATGAGGACCCCAACACCGGCACCAACCTTGACCCTTAGGAGGATTTTCCCCATTTGTAATAAGTACGCATAGAGATGCGAGAGTGTGTTTTTATTTTCTACTGATTGAACAATTGCTATTTACGTGAATGCATGCTTGTAATAATGTTTAATGAGTGAGTTGGATTTTTGTCATGATTTCAATGATTGTGGACCTGTCCACAGTCATTTAGATTAGGGCTAAGGTCTAAGGATAATATGAATAAATAGTTGGGTTTTACTTATATCTTGCTGTCCACCCATGTTTTACCCTCTGAGCAGTCCGCCTTAAAATTTGCATATCCCGAGTTCTGGATGGACTAAAAATACAAAAAAAATTGGAATAAAATAGACTTCTGTATCTTTCATTTGGCTCTTGAACCACCTCAATATCTGTTACCATTTGAGAGATAAAATTGTTACAATGTGACCTCTCTGCGCAGTCAGAAATTCCAGAACAGTAAAAGTTGTCACTTGTTTTGACCTATGTAAACGCCAGAATTTGAGAAACTGATCTGAATGAAAGTTGTAGGAAACTTTCCAAGCTTTCCAGAAAGTTAAATTTCACAGTAAGACGTTAAACAGAGAGAAATATATGCTTGTTTTACTTCACTGTAGCTTTAGTGAGGACAGCAGAAAAATACAGAATGCATACTACCTTGTACTCACAACATATGTAATCCCGTACTTGATCAGATGACATATATTCCAGCATGTTATATCTCTTGAAAATTAAGTATCTTGGACATATGAGACTCATATTATGTATCTGGTACAGATGGCAAACACTAGGAGGAACAGGAGGGGTGAGGACTTGCCACCACCACCACCCCCTACTATGGAGCAGCTGATGATGATGCAAACACAACTGCTGCAGCAGATGGCTCAAAATATGCAGAACAATGGAAATGGAAATGGAAACGCACCTCCTCATGTTAGGGACAAGAGAGGAGAATTCTTGAAGGGACATCCACCTGTTTTCAAACACTCCACCGACCCTCTCGAAGCTGATGACTGGCTTCGTGCTATTGAAAGACAACTGTAGATTGCACAGTGTGATGACAGAGAGAAAGTGTTGTATGCAGCAGGGCAACTGCAAGGAGCTGCCCTTGATTGGTGGGATTCTTTCCGTTTTGGCCGTACAGATGCTGACCCCATAACCTGGATGGAATTCTGTAATGCTTTCCGCTGTCACCATGTCCCTGCGCGGCTAATGAAACTGAAAAAGAAGGAATTTCTCTCGCTCAACAAGGAGGTATGTCTGTTGCTGAATATCATGACAAGTTTATACAATTGTCACGATATGCTCCTACTGAAGTGGAGAATGATGAGAAGAGGCAGGAACTATTCATGGAAGGTTTGAATGATGGGCTCCAGTATCAACTGCTATCCCACACTTTTGTAAGCTTTCAGTATCTGGTGGACAAGGCTCTGGTGATTGAAAACAAACGCTGTCAAATGGAAGATAAGAAAAGGAAGTTCCAGGGACAACAGTCAGGAAACAACACGCGTACTCGTACCAATCCTCAGCAAGCTTATCCACAGCAACGCTATCAGGGACAGTCAAGCCTGGTCAATCGTAACCAGCAGCCACAACGTGCACAGCAGCAGCAGCAGTACAGAGCTCCTAACCAACATAAGCAGCCAGTCAATAATGCTCCCGTGAAGACAAATGTTACCAATGCTCCACCAAAGAATGATGCACCAAAAGCACCAAATGCCAACAATGATAACAAATGTTACAGCTATGGTGAGCCAGGACATTACTCCAATAGGTGCCCCAAGAAGATGGCCCAAAACAATATCAGAGGAAGGGTAAATCATGTGACAGCCGAGGCGGCACAGGAGGCACCGGACGTGATGCTCGGTATGTTTCCAGTTAACTCAAGCCCCGCTACAATTTTATTCGATTCCGGTGCATCACATTCCTTTATTGCTCAGTCATTTGTCAAGAAATATGTTATACCCATGATTGCTATGAAAACTTCCATGATAGTTAGCTCACCTGGAGCAGAAATGCAAGCTACTAGATGCCCTCTAGTGAACATCATCTTAAGGGGGGTAGAGTTTACAGTTAGCCCAGTGGTTTTGAAAACTTCTGGTATTGATGTTATCTTGGGTATGGAATGGTTGAAACAGAGAAAGACAGTTATACAATGTGATAGCAAAACAGTTCAGTTAATGACACCGTCAGGCCAGCAAATTGAGGTAGAGGTTAGTATGTCAGCTAAACAATACTACACAGTTAATCAACTGCAGGGGACATCAATAGAGGACATACGGATAGTGAATGAGTATCCGGATGTATTCCCTGAGGAACTGCCAGGTATGCCACCTGACCGTGACATTGAGTTTATAATTGAACTTTTACCTAGAACTGCACCCATAGCTAAGAGACCATATAGAATGGGTGTGAATGAATTAGCAGAACTTAAGAAGCAATTAAGAGAATTGCTAGATAAGGGTTATGTTCAACCAAGTTCCTCACCTTGGGGAGCACCAGTGTTCTTCGTAGAAAAGAAAGATGGGACACAAAGAATGTGTACAGATTACAGATCACTTAATGAGGTTACAATTAAGAACAAGTATCCACTCCCTAGAATCGATGACCTGTTTGACCAGTTGAAAGGAGCTTGTGTGTTTTATAAGATAGACCTTCGGTCTGGTTATCATCAGTTAAGGATAAGACGATCTGATATCCCTAAAACTGCTTTTGTGACTCGATACGGACTATATGAGTTTACAGTCATGTCCTTTGGCTTGACAAATGCACCTGCCTACTTTATGTATTTGATGAACAAAGTATTCATGGAATACCTTGACAGGTTTGTGGTTGTGTTCATTGATGACATACTTGTTTTCTCTAAGAATGAGATAGAACATGAGAAACACTTTAGATTGGTGCTGCAAAAGCTTAGAGAACATCAACTCTATGCTAAGCTTAGTAAGTGTGAGTTTTGGTTAAAAGAGGTATCTTTCCTTGGGCACATCATCTCTAACGGAGGGGTAGCAGTAGACCCGAAAAAGGTTTAGGATGTGCTGAGCTGGCAGCCACCCAAAGATGTGAGTGAAATTAGGAGTTTCCTTGGAATGGCCGGGTACTATAGAAGATTCATTGAGAGTTTCTCTAAGTTAGCCAAACCAATGACCGCTCTTCTAGAAAAGAATGCCAAATTTATATGGTCTAAAGAGTGTGAGGCCAGTTTCGAAGAGTTAAAAAAGAGACTGACTTCTGCCCTCTACTCATCTTACCTGACATCACCAAGAGTTTCTCTATCTACTGTGATGCCTCTCGGCAAGGTCTAGGTTGTGTGCTAATGCAGGAAGGCAGAGTTGTGGCCTATACCTCTAGACAATTGAGGAAACATGAGTTGAATTACCCAACCCATGATTTATAGTTAGCGGCTGTGGTGCACGCTCTAAAAAATATGGAGGCACTATCTAATTGGTCATAAATGTGAGATTTATACAGATCATAAGAGTTTTAAATATATCTTCACCCAGTCTGATTTGAACTTAAGGCAATGAAGGTGGTTGGAGCTGATTAAGGACTATGATCTGGAAGTACACTATCACCCGGGTAAAGCTAATGTAGTGGCAGATGCCCTGAGTAGAAAGAGCTATGTTAATATGGCTTATGTGACTCAGTTACCTAGGGAGTTGTGTGAAGTGTTTGAACATCTGAACTTGGGCATAGTGGCTAACACTATGGAATTGGAGGTGCAACCCACACTAGAACAATATATCCATAAAGGGCAGCTTGAAGATGAGAAAATTAAAGATATTGCTGAACGGATAGTGATCGGTAAGGCACCAGGTTTTCACATGGACGACCAGGGAACAATATGGTTCGGTAAGAGGATTTGTGTACCCGAGATAAAGTCTATTAGAGAGGCTATTCTAAGAGAAGCTCATGACTCATCCTATTCTATACACCCGGGTAGCACTAAAATGTACCTCGACCTTAAAGAAAGATATTGGTGGTATGACTTGAAAAGAGATGTAGCAGAATATGTGGCTATATGTGATACGTGCCAAAGAGTAAAAGCAGAACATCAGAGACCAGCAGGATTACTTCAACCCATGAAAATACCTGAGTGGAAGTGGGAAGAAGTTGGAATGGATTTCATAGTGGGACTTCCTCAGACACAGAAAGGATACGATTCTATCTGGGTTATTGTGGATCGACTAACCAAGGTAGCTCATTTCATCCCTGTTAAGACTACCTACTCCGGGGCAAAGTTGGCAGAACTGTACATTGAAAGGATTGTGTGTTTACATGGGGTGCCAAAGAAAATTATTTCTGATAGAGGGACACAGTTTACATCACACTTTTGGCAGAAACTACACAAGTCCATGGATACAAAATTGAATTTTAGTTCGGCCTACCATCCTCAAACAGATGGGCAGACAGAAAGAACAAATAAGATACTAGAAGATATGTTGAGAGCTTGTGCCCTGCAGTACGGGACAAGTTGGGACAAAAGATTGCCTTATGCAGAGTTCTCCTATAGTAATAGCTATC
Source organism: Sorghum bicolor (assembly GCF_000003195.3). Classification (NCBI taxonomy): domain Eukaryota; kingdom Viridiplantae; phylum Streptophyta; class Magnoliopsida; order Poales; family Poaceae; genus Sorghum; species Sorghum bicolor. The sequence continues at coordinate 32,834,435 of NC_012874.2, forward strand.
AGAAGAGTCTCGAAATGGCACCTTTTGAGGTATTATATGGCAGGAAATGCAGGACACCACTGTTTTGGAGTCAAACTAGGGAAAGTCAAGTTTTTGGGCCAGAGATTTTGCAAGAAGCAGAGAAACAGGTGCACACAGTAAGACAGAACTTGAAAATAGCACAATCTCGACAGAAAAGTTATGCAGACACAAGGAGAAGGGATTTGGAATTTCAGATAGGAGATTATGTGTATCTCAAGGTCTCACCTATGAGAGGAGTCAAGAGATTTCATACCAATGGGAAGTTGTCTCCTAGGTATGTGGGACCTTTTAAGATCATTTCTAGGAGAGGGGAAGTTGCCTATCAGCTAGAATTACCCGAGCAACTCTCTAGTGTTCACAATGTCTTCCATGTGTCACAACTTAAGAAATGTCTATGAATACATGAGGAACAGTTACCTCTGGAGGAGCTCGATGTTCAAAAAGATCTTTCCTATAAAGAATATCGTGTAAGAATTTTGGAGACAGCAGAAAGAATCACCAGGAGCAAGGTCATAAGAATGTGCAAAGTACAGTGGAGCAGGCATTCAAAAGATGAAGCAGCATTGGAAAGAGAGGATGATTTGAGATCTAAGTACCCTTATCTTTTTGAGCCAACCGAATCTCGAGGACGAGATTCATCCTAAGGGGCGTAGGTTTGTAACACCCTGAAAATTTATTTTCAAATTAGTATTTGATGGGCATAAATATAGGAATTATTAGAGAATTGTTTAGGTAAAATAACAATTTTTGGAATTATTTAAAATAAACTATAAGGTCTAGAAACATGAAATGCTGCATTCATGCTGGTGCATAATATTTTGATTGATTGTAAGACTAGGTTGTTTGGTTTAAAAATCAATTTGAAAGAAATTTATTCAAATTTACAGCTCTGAAAAATATAAAAGAGTTTTTCTTTTATCTTTATCCCCTGCACCGAATCTGGCCCAGCCCCCAAACCCTGGCCCAACACAACCCGCGCTTACCACTGGTCTTGGGCCATTGTCGGCCCAGCACCCCGCCCCCGCCCGCGACGCGCACGTGGCCCACTGGCGCGGCCCGCTCCGCGTGGACAGCCCGCGCGCCTCACCCTTCCCCCTCTCACTGCGCAGTAGAGCCCGCCTGTCGGCGCTCTCCCTTCCCCTTTCTCTCTCGCTGTACCATGGGGCCCGCTTGTCAGTGCCTTCCCCCTTTCTTCCTCGCTGAGCCGGGAGCGCGCGGCGGCATTGAACGCCATCACTCCCCCCCGCCTTCAAGCTCCGATTGATGGAAGCCATCAATCGGCCATCAAGCCGCCTTGATGCCGTGCTTAATCGCCCGAGCGTTCGCCCCTCAGTGCCCCGTCTCGCCCTATAAGGCTCGCGGCCGAGCTCCACTTTTCCCCCTTCCGTTCGTGAACCAAGCTCAAACCCCCCAAATTCTCCGTCCCAAGAGCGCGGTGGACGCTGCGAGCTTGTGCAGCACGTTCGCCTGACGATACCGCGACCGTAGGTACACTCCCCCTCTAGTTCTCTTCACGTTTTGGCCGAAACCAAGCTCACCGTCGCCGTTTATCTCTTCCAGTCTGCCTCGCTCGTGGCCACGTTGCTCGGAGCTTTCCTGGACGCGGCAAACACCTTCATCGGAACCACGGTAGCCCCACAATGCTCCCCATACCTTAATCGCGAGATTAAAGCGCTCTAACACCGAAACCGAGCCTCTTGAGGGCGCGGATATGGCGTCACCGCGGGGCCGTCGTCCCGACGTGCTCCCTGCCCTTTATTTGTGCCCTATCGTGTTCGCCTCGTCGCGCTGGTCGTTGTGGTGGTTTTATTTTTGTTGGGCGTAGTCGGGAACGAGATTCCGGCGAGCTCCGAGGAGCTCACCTCGTCGGCGGCAATGGCGCCGCCGTGGTCGGCCTCGGCCAGGCGAGCGCCCCGTCTCCTTTCATCCCGAGCCGTACGATCTGTTTCCAACGGCCCAGATTACATACCCCTTCGGGGTTATGTAACCGGTCCACCGTGGACTATGGACGCGGTCCACGGGCGCTCGGCCGGCCGGTACACGCGCACAGTGGTGGACCAAGCCAATCCCGGCACGACACGTGCCCCCCTGTCGGCCAGCGACGCGGTCAGCCGCGGACCGCTGGGAGTTTTGCACTTTAACCCCCCTGTTTCAAGCAAATCAACCCGCGGTCCAACCTAGTTCAAAAGTATTTCTTTTTAATCCTGTTTTCTTCCGTTTTAAACCCAGTACTTTTATATAATAGTACGCGCAGTCCAGAACCGTTAGAAAATTTAGTTTTAATAATTATTTTAAATTCGTTTCTAATTCAGTTTATTCATAGAAATGACATCCATTTTGTTTTAGGCATAACTTTAACGTTTTAAGTCCGATTAGAGTGATTCTTTCGCTCATGTGTTCATAGAAATGCGTAGAGTAGATTTATATACTTTTCAGTTACTGTTTTCACTGTTTGGTGTATTGTTCTAATAGAACTCTATTTGTATGCATGTGATGATTGGACTGGATGCTTGATTGGTGTTTGGATCACGATTAGAAGGTGATCAGCTTGGGGTGGTTGAGGAGCAGTTTGTGGAGCTCTACCAGGAGGAAACTTTTGAGGAAGGCAAGTGTAATTATAGGCTTCCTTGTACCTATGAATATTATTTAATTCATACATATGCATGTGTCTAAATTTAAATCCCAAATCAATACGTTAACCTAATTAATTGGTATATGCAATGTGATAAAATATGTTCTAGTAACTTGGTTCAGGGGGCTAGAGCTTGAGTTTGAAGGCTCTAGATTCCTCTCCATAAGGACTTAATCCTGAAGCGGCCACCCAGGAGGTCACGTACAATCCCGAGAGTCAAATGGCTCTGACCTTAATCGTATAACTAGTATGTCTCTAGCAAATTAGTAGTTACCGAAAGGCGCTAGAGGGGGTGCCTCGTGGTGTATAGATGTCACTCATACCTTGGTGTGTACAGTGCCGCGACCACATGTGCCTCTTGAAGGAGGTCGTCTATGCACACTTGCCACTGAAACCTCGCGGCTACTATTTTATTAGGGTGACTAGTGAATGGTTAAGTAGTGGAACCCGGTCACACTTCCTCGGTAGAAGTGGTGTGGGCCTTGCAAACCCCGACACTAGGGAACCACGGCTCGGTGGTAAAGTTGTACAATTTCTGCGGAAATCTAAAACCTGTTATAACAGCGGAGCTCTCGATCATGAGCGGCCTGGATCCTTCTTGGTTAGCGATTACTCATCTTTACTTGGGAGAGGTATTAATTATGATTAATCACTTATGAAACCAGGGTTGGTTTATCATTAAAAGTAGTAAGATTTGGTTAATAAAATATGACCAACTAAAATGCTATCCGCTGTTAAACCGAGTTAAGCCTTTTTGAGCCTTCATATACCCCTATGATATACTTGCTAAGCATGGTGCGCTTACACTTGTTTATATTTCAATGAAAATCCCGGATGGGCCTGAAGATGTCCAGGACTTCTAGAGTGCTGGTGTTCACCAGTTGGTGTCCCTATGGCAGCAAGGGCTTAGCTTTCCGCTTTATGAAATAATGTTGCCAATGAGCAAGACTATGTGAGATGTTTAAGTTGAATATGCGATGTAATAAAGTACTTCACTTTGATATATTTACAATTTGTGATAATATGTGTGTTTGGACATCCTGGGCGCACATATTTGAGTACTTGGTTTTGTTATCAAAACTGGGTGTGACAATCATGTCGTTGCTGAAAACTTGTAATCTTCCCACGGAGAGCATTGGTCTGGCCCATGGGAAAGAACTTAGCCAGAAAGTTTGTTGAGCAGAGTGCCCACATAGTATTCTTCTCCTTTGTAGCGTACAACCAATGCTTTGCTCTTCCTAACAGTGAGAATGGGAAGAGGCGAAGTAGTATAGCATCTCTGGGGACTCCTGATATGGTGAATGTGCTACAAATCTCCAGAAAGTGTTGGAGATGAGCACTTGCATCTTCGTGTGCCTTCCCACAGAACTGGTTGGATTGCACCATGTTGATAAGTCTAGGCTTGAGCTCAAAGTTGCCATCGATCTCTGCAGCAGGTCTAGTGTGGATGTTGTCCGTAGTGGGAGCTGAGAACCCCCGGATCGATTTGTTCGCCATGGCTTCGAACTCTGAAGACAAGTTCCGGTGATCTTCTTGATTGGATGAAGCTTCTTGCTGAAGTGTTGATGATCTCTTCTTGAGCTTGGCTCTTGTTTTTTTAAATAAAGCTTCGGGATTGTCAACAAAATTTCCTAAAAGATGTCTTCTATTCATTCATTACCCTGCATAAGATAAAATAGAAAATATCATGGTAAAACTGTATGAGATAATTGATAAGCTCAACCATATTAGTGATGCGAATGATAACTCAAAATCCTATATTTATTCATGATTAGCAATCAACCTTGCTTAGCAACGGCACCAAAAAATGCTTGTTGGGTATTCTTAACGTCATTACCAAAAGTAGACTTAGTTTTCTAATTTTGATAACGGCGCCAAAAATGCCAAACCTATCCCTCATGCCACTTAAGCCAAGTTGTCATCCCCAGCATGACATGAGAGATGCGGTATTGAAATATGCAATTGCTCATCTAGATAAATAACAAATGTGATTTGCAAGTGCACAGATTAATTCTGATGTAGCATTTTAACCGGGAAGTATTCCAGGTATCGTTATTTATATTTTTACCACTGGGAAGGGATTAGTGATCATCAATGCTGATTATAGAATGGAATATGAGATTGAGTATCTATCATTGCATATATAATTGAGAACATTTATCTAACTCTTTCATACAGGGATAAGTGTCACATAAAGGATATAAAGTAATGAATAGTGACAAAGATAATTAATCTGATCAGCATAACTTAGCCACATATAAATATGATAAGCACCTCAATTATATATTCTAGCAAGTCATTAGCATGGAATTAGGACAAACTACAAGAATATTTCCTAAGTTATTCTTAACTATATAGTCTAATATTATCATAGTTAGTGCAAGCATACTTAACAATCATTGCGAGAAAGGACTACGCCCATGCATAGTGATATTAGCAAGGAAAATGAGAAACATCGTAAACACTCCCCTGTAATAATGTTGCTCTGCTAGCCCAATACACGAGAGGGGACTATATAAGAATCAATGAAGCTGTCACTATCACGAACTATCCCACGATCTGGCATATTGGGTACAATCGCAGATAAATACGGTATAAGCACCACGCCTACACAATATCTATTATTTACCCATGGATCCGATGGATAAACGCTATACGATCCTGAACATGTATATAGATCCAATCTAACTAAGCCAAGTATATAACTATGATAGACTAAGAACAATATAATCTCTAATATAAACAAGTAGAGTAAAGTCATAAGCAATATATTGAAGTAGAACAAAGTCATATTCATAATATTGAAGAACAAAGATGAACAATTAGAAGAATAATTAGAGAATTACCAAGAATCCTCCTGATAGATCTGGAAACCAATTGAAGATTGACTCCTTCTAGTTCTAATCCTATGTTGCTATACTAATCTAGATGTCTAATTGATGTGGTGGCTCTAGGCTTGATCAGAGGCTTCTTCTCCCTTGAGGAATAATGAATTAGGGTTGAGAGGCTATCTCCCCCACGTGCCAGGGGGTCTGGTTTTATAGTCCTTTCAAGTGAATATGGGCCGTCGGATCAAACCGACATTGATTGAACGGTTATCCTTGATCCTTTAGGTCGATAGAGCGTAATCTCGAAAGAGAGTTCTGATTGGACTCTAACAGGGGGCGGGTGCCCTGGTCCCTAGGGCGGGCGCCCTGGGCAAGGCCCCGTTCTGCCTCCGCTTCGTTCTCGTGGCTTCTAGAGTCTTCTAGATGTAAGATAATTGTGCGGCACGTTAATATCTCTATGTAATCCCGACGCGTGGGCCTTTCTTCCATATTTCCTGATAACCCCCTGTAGAACTAGACAAACACCAAAACTCGTGGAATTCTGTCAGATAAAACCCTAAGTCTGGATGTTGATTTCATTTGGATCCTTTTCTTTGTTTATTTGATAATTAAATTTGATACTTAAGGACCATCAACATGGGTAAAATTTATCAAGGCATAGACTAGATATAAACTTGCAAGAACATGATTACTAATGAGAAATTTGTCACACAGTCACTTGCTTGGGCAGGGGGTAAGCAATAATAATAATGAAAATGAAACATAAGCTCATGGGTAAATAACACAGCGATTAGAAAATAGACTACTCCTCATATATGTAAGGTGACGTCGGATTAGCTAGAGAATGGATTCTAAGTATCTACTACCTACTAAGTCACAATCTACTCTAGTTATCTACAAGATCATATATAGCATAAAGTCTCTTCATTCATGTATAAGGAACATTGCTAAAGTAAATCAGAACATAGCAAGACTTACTCCGCAATACAAATTCTGCCTGTCCTATCAACGGAGCGTGGACTATATAAGAATCAACGAAGCTGTCACCATCGCGAACTACCACACGACTCGGCCAATAGGATACATTTGCAGGTAAATAATATCTAAGCACCACACCCACATGTGATCTACCACTTAACTCCCACGTGTCAAGAGCTAAGCGCTTTGCAAACTTATACATAAACTCATTATCAATCATAACTATATCAAATATAGAACTAGAGCAAACTAAGAACATAATAAATAGAGACATAATGCAATTAGAATAAAGTAGTAGAGAAAGATATGAAATAATACCAATCTTTATTGATGAAGATCCAAAATCCATAGCGCTAGTGTTGACACCATTATTGGACACGTATCTTTTGACATGTACATAGGGATTAGTAAAGTGTAGATCAGCAGATGATGCAACAGTAACTAGTCTGCCGGAAAGTTGCTGATGAAGGTGGTTGCCGATGAGGAGACAATTGGATGTGGCTAAGTCCAGAGGTGGTGACGTGTTCGTGCTGATGATCAGTGTTAGTGTTTGCCGATGGCCACAACAGGAGGCCTGTCGATGACTCTGAAGGAAAGTGAAGGAAAGTGTGAAGATTGCCGATTGATCTATGGCAGTGCCCCGGTCGGTTACAAGGGGGTAGTTTTATGTTTTCCTTAGTTATTAGAATTCGTCTTGTGTGCGAGTTCCGTTTAGTTTGGAATTCGAGTCCTAGTCGTGTCTGGTTGTAGCTCTTCAGACAGAGTATAAATATAGGCCCTAGGGCAATGTAATGAGAATCTATCAATCAATCAAACATAAGTTTTTACTCATATTTTAGCATCTACTTTTTCAACGACTTCGTCATATTTTCTTTTTATTATGTGTTCTTAGGAATTCATCGACTGAAGCTCGGCGTGTTCTCAAGTTCCGCGTGATCACCTCTTGGCCGTGACATCTGGGCGCATCGCTGTTGTCAGGACTAAAGTGGTCGAGTTACCACCTTTGTCGATTAAAAGGTCAAATCGGCTGGCACGCCTTAACGTTTAAATCGGGTATTAGCCCTTTGTGTTTGCAGATCAGTTTTGCATCAACACATCTTTTGGCACGCCTAGTGGGATAGATTCAAGATCAAGATCGACATGGCGAATACCGAGTTCGATCTGGAGAACGTCATCCCTGTGACGGAAGCCAATCTCAAAGATGAGCAAAAGCAAGCTATTGCAAAAGCCATGGAGGACTACAAGCAGCAATGTTTGAAATCCTTCAGCATCAACAGGAGTGGCGAAGTGATCCAGAAGGAAGCATTGCCGGCACCTCGACAAATTACGTTTGAAGCCAATGCTGGTAAACTTCAAGACATGGTTGACAATGCTATTAACCGTGCCTTGATTAATCAAGCTATTGTGCTATTCAACACGGTTTTCAATGTTGTGGCTAGAACTTTTAAGGAAGGACAATTGCCACCAAATTATGTGGGCCCTGCCTATCATCAGCTAGGATCACCAGTAGTCACAGCTCCATCGGCTACTACGGCCGCTGCGGGCACAGAAACTAGTGCCACTCCAAGCACATTAGGACTCACTAATGTGCAGTCTACGCCGATGACGACCAATCCATCAACTTCGGATGAGCAAATCAAGCTTGCCACAGATCTATTGGTGGCAATGTCGGGATTGGTTCCTCCTAATTGGTGGGGTTATGGTATGCCCCTTGAGATGATGTTGTAGACTCCTAGAACATCTTAAGTGGCTGACTTGACAGGCAAGGCTCCTATGGCATCGGCACCTCCAAATCTACCGATGAATCAGAGTCCCCGGTATACTACAACTACTACTGCAAGACCTTATACTGGGAATTCGCAAGCTCCAATGTTCCAGATGCCTAACGCATCGGCAGATTCAATGCCGACGCAACAGAGGTTTATGACACAGCTAGGGTATGTCAATTCAATGATGATGCCCAATTACCAGTCATCGGCAGGGACTAGGCCGATGAATGCTAACATTAGATGGACAGGGCAGCTAGTCTTTCCATAGATGCCTCAGCAGAATCATCAGGCTGTAGGGTTTCAACAAGGACAAATCCAACCTGGGTTTTAGAATCAAGGATTTGTCAACCAGCCAATGAATCTTGGTCAGCAGATTGGTGGTCAGATGATTAACCCAATGTTCCATGCAGATCATGCACCTCAGCGACACGTGGAAGTATATCAGTAGGCGCCAGATCCATAACCGCCTCATCGGCAAGATGCTGATGCTTATTGGGCCGATAAGATAGCTGAAGTAATGAGAGACCAATTTGGGATAAAACCCAAAGTCAACACTTACTCTTATCGGACGTCGTATCCTCCTACACACGATTTAATTCCACTTCCAAATTGGTACAAGGTACCAGATTTCACTAAGTTTTCTAGACAGGATGATACATCGACTATGGAGCATGTCAATAGGTTCATCATCCAATGTGGGGAAGCTGCTAACAGAGATGAATTGAGGGTTTGTCTGTTTTCATCATCTTTGTCTGGATCGGCTTTTACCTGGTTTATTTTGTTACCTCCCAACTCAGTGATCACTTGGGCCGATCTAGAGAAGCAGTTCCACAAATACTTCCTCTCTGGAGTTCATGAGAAGAAAATTACTGATTTAGTCAGGTTGGAGCAGCGCAATGATGAATCGGTTGAAAGCTTTGTGCAAAGGTTGTGGGAAGTCAAGAATAAATGTTATAGCCTGGTTATAGATGATCGGCAGCTAGCCGATTTGGCTTTTCAGGGGCTGTTGCCACATATCAGAGACAAGTACGCTTCTCAAGAGTTTGAAATTCTGAGTCACCTGGTGCAAATGATTTCTGACCAAGATATTACGCCTTTTGAACCCAAGAGAGCATGACAAAAAGGTATCATTTGTCGATGAAGCAGCAAGCTCAGATTCTGATGAGGAGCCAGTCATCGGCTTAGCAGAGTGGGTGAAGAACAAAAAGCCGATGTCTTGCCCTTTTGGGCATAAGGAGCCAGAAAAGTTTGCATTTGACATTACTAAGGCCGATAGGATATTTGACTTTCTACTTCAGGAAGGGCAAATCAAAATGTCGCCTAATCATGCGATGGCAGTTGTCTGCTCGGGCTTCTCCTATGACATGGAGGTGGTGTCCCACGGCTTCGTCACCGACATCTCCAAGACCGACGCGGAGAACGAAGAGAGGCTCCACGCCTTGATCGACGACGCGGAGGCTCCTAGAGAGAGACTGGCCAAGCTATTCGAGCCTGAGGTGCTTCCTCCGGAGACTAGTTCGGGCGGAGGCGAGGGTGGTGAGGACCATACCATGGACTGAGGCCTGCGAGCCTGCTCAGGGTGCCCGGGGCCCCTTGTATAATAATTTGTTAACTCTGTTTTTAAGCGACACAGTATCTTTTTGTAATTGTTGAATGTTTATTTGTCTTTACGCTCGAGGTTCTTTTATTCCTCCTTATTCCTACGTTTGTATTCCTTGTTCGATCTTTCATAAAAAACAACCTCGATCACCTCAAGGGTAAGGAAGTGATTAGAGTTTCCGTAGCCCGGGGGCGTAGGAGTTCTCAGGCTCGTTGTCCCTTGGCCTTTGAGGGGCTCGAGGTGCCTTGGCTACTCGAATCGTGCAAGGTTTACTATGTAAGAAAAGAAAATTTCTTGGCTTTTTCGACGTTTGGGGTGGGGTCGTCCCCCTGGTAGCCCCCGAGGGGGGTGTTGACTATGATGGGTCATAGTCGGCGCCCCCTTCTATCGTCGAGATCATGTTTGTAAAGCCTTAGTACAAAAAGAAGTTGGATGCTCGAGGGAAGGACTTCATCTATTCATACATTCGTTTACAGGGTCTTGGTACAAAATATACGTAAGAACATAAGTTTTGAACTTCTAGTGGTAGAATCGACGTAGCTGTTCGATGTTCCATGCGTTGGTGAAGACCGCCCCCTTCTCGTCCGCTAACTTGTACGTTACTGGCTTCAAGACCTCGGCCACCACGTACGGGCCTTCCCATGGCGGGGTCAGCTTGTCACGTCCTTGGTTGCTCTGCCGTCATCGTAGGACAAGGTCGCCCACGTTTAAGTCCCTCTTGCGTACGTGTTTGTCGTGGTAGCGTCGAAGCTTCTGCTGGTATCTGGCAGAGTTGAGGAGGGCCATGTCTCGAGCCTCCTCAAGCTGGTCGACCGCGTTCTCTTGAGCTTCCTTATTCGACTGCTCGTTGTATGCCTTGAGTCGAGGAGATCCATACTCGAGGTCCGTTGGGAGCACGGCCTCCGAACCGTAGACCATGAAGAACGGGGTGTATTTGGTGGCCCGGCTTGGCGTCGTCCTCAAACTCCATAAGACCGAGGAAAGCTCCTTGACCCACTTCTTGCCGAATTTCTTCAGGCGATTGTAGATCCTTGGTTTGAGCCCCTGCAAGATCATGCCGTTGGCACGCTCGACCTGGCCGTTAGTTCGAGGGTGAGCCACCGCGGACCAGTTCACACGGATGTGATGCTGATCGCAGAAGTCCAAGAACTTTTTGCCGGTGAATTGGGTGCCGTTGTCGGTGATGATCACGTTAGGGATTCCGAATCGGTGTATGATGTCGGTGAAGAAGAGGACGGCTTGTTCGGAGCAGATATTGGTGATGGGTCGAGCCTCGATCCATTTGGAGAATTTGTCAACGGCCACGAGCAAGTGGGTGTAACCCCCTTTCGCCTTTTGTAGTGGTCCCACTAAATCAAGCCCCCATACCGCAAACGGCCAGGTGATGGGGATCATCTGAAGAGCGTGGGTGGGCAGATGCGTCTGTTTGGCGTAGAATTGGAACCCATGACATGAACGTACAAGCTCGATGGCATCTGCCACGGCCGTTGGCTAGTAGAAACCTTGTCGAAAGGCGTTTCCTACGAGGGTCCGTGGAGCAGCATGGTGGCCGCAAGCCCCCGAGTGTATGTCCTCGAGGAGTTTTCGGCCTTCTTCTACGGTGATGCAACGCTCCAAGACCCCCGTCGGGCTTCGTCGGTATAGCTCATTGCCTTCGCCATAAATCACATATGACTTGGCCCGTCGAGCGATACGGCGGGCCTCAGATCGATCTTCTGGCAGCTCGCAGTGGATTAGGCAGTCGAGGAACGGTGTACGCCAGTCGAACGGTCGACCAGGTCGCTGCTCTACCTCCATCACTTCTGCTGCCATCAGCAGTGCATTGATGGTGTCGGTTGGCTGGGCGGGAGCGGCATCGACGCCAGCCCCCGAGCCCAAGTCGACGGATGGCTCGTGAAGATCTCTTGAGAACGCATCAGGTGGCACCGTGCCTCGAGTCGATGCGATCTTGGCGAGCTCGTCGGCTGCCTCGTTGTAGCGTCAGGCGACATGGACGAGCTCGAGACCATGGAACTTGTCCTCGAGTCGACGAACTTCTTTGCAGTACGCCTCCATTTTCGGGTCGTGGCAGCTCGAAGTCTTCATCACCTGGTCGATGACGAGTTGGGAGTCGCCTCGGACGTCGAGGCGTCGGACTCCTAGCTCGATGGCAATCTTGAGACCGTTGACGAGGGCCTCATATTCCGCGACGTTATTAGATGCGGCAAAATGAATCCTGATAACATACCTCATATGGACGCCCAAGGGTGAGATGAACAGCAGGCCGGCCCCGGCCCCTGTTTTCATGAGTGACCCATCAAAATACATCGTCCACAGTTCCGCCTGGACCTGAGTCGGGGGAAGCTGGGAGTCTGTCCACTCCGCGACGAAGTCTACCAGGGCCTGTGACTTGATAGCCTTGCGAGGCGCATAAGTGAGCGTCTCACTCATGAGCTCGACCGACCATTTAGCTATTCTTCCCGTGGCCTCCTTGCTCTGGATTATCTCGCCTAAGGGGAAGGACGAGACCACCGTGATGGGGTGGCCGAGAAAGTAGTGTTGCAGCTTACGGCGGGCAAGGATTATGGCGTAGATCAGCTTCTGGATTTGGGGATAACGTGCCTTGGTCTCCGAAAGCACTTCGCTGATGAAATAGACTAGCCTCTGGACTGGTAGCGCATGTCCCTCCTCCTACCTTTTGACCACCACTGCTGCGCTGACGACCTGGGTCGTCGACGCCACGTAGAGGAGCAGCGGTTCTGCAGGTTGAGGTGGGACGAGGACTGGTGCTGAGGTCAGCATCTTCTTCAGCTTTTCGAGCGCTTCCTCGGCCTCGGGGGTCCAAGAAAAGCGCTCAGCCTTCTTCAGAAGTCGATACAACGGCAACGCCTTTTCTCCTAGTCTTGAGATGAAACGGCTCAGAGCCGCCAAGCATCCCGTAACTCTTTGCACACCCTTGATGTCCCGGATCGGCCCCATTCTTGTGATGGCCGAGACTTTCTCGGGGTTAGCCTCGATGCCGCGCTGCGAAACAATGTAGCCCAAGAGCATGCCTCGAGGCACGCCGAAAACGCATTTCTCGGGATTGAGCTTGATCTGGTTGGTGCGTGTTTGTTGACGGTCCTTAAGTATCAAATTTAATTATCAAATAAACAAAGAAAAGGATCCAAATGCAACCAACACCTAGAATTAGGGTTTGATCTGACAGAATTCCACGAGTTTTGTTGTTTATCTGTTTCCGCAGGGGGTTATCAGGAAATAAGGAAGAAAGGCCCACATGTCGGGATTACATAGAGATATAAACGCACCGCACGATTTTACATCATCTAGAAGACTCCAGAAGCCACGAGACCGAAGCGGAGGCGAAACTGGGCCAGGCCCAGGGCGCCCGCCCTGGTAGCCTGGGCGCCCGCCCCCCTGTTGGAGCCAAATCAGGACTCTTTCGCTCGGGATGTTCCACCGACCTATTGGATCAAGGAAAACATAGTACCACCTCACCTATCGACCCAAAAACGCATAGAAGGGGAGGACTATATAAGCAAGGCCCCCCTGGCCCTGGAGAAGACAAGAAATTATCATAGAGATTGAGGGGTGCCCTCGAAGGAAAACCTCTTCTCTAAATAATATTTCTTTTTAGGCGTAGCAACCAATGTAAGGTAGAAATAGATCTTCTAGTTTCTACTAGATTGAGAGAGATAGAGTGGAGGTGTGGATCGGAGGAAGGCCGGCCTGTCGGTGTCTACTCCGAGTTGTACCTACGGGATCAAGTCTCCTAACCCGAGACTTGCTTCTAAGATTCTTCAGTAATTCGACTTCTAATACTAGTAAGTTCTTGTTTTATTGTTCTTTGGTTTATGAGTTTACTTTAATCCTCTTCCGGTTGAGTATTAGAGTAATCACTTGTTAGCGTAAACGTGGTGTTTAGGCTAGGGTACTCATAGATATCCCCTGACTAGCTGGACCGTGGTAGTAGCGAGAAATGTGACATTTCCGAGTTACCTTTGTAGATCACATCTCGTTAGCAGGACGGGTAGGGTTAAAGGTGCGGGTCGAACATCCTTTGTGTTGTCTAGATTCCGTGAGCCTCCCCAATAGAACAGTAGATCATCCTTACCAAGGTTAGAACGAGACTACGGTTGCAGTCTTCTCTATACATCACTCACATCGAGAGACATTCTTTGTAGCCTAAAGGGATAGTAGCAATAGATTTGGTTAGTCAGATGCACCCTTTCTCCCAGTGGTAAAAATATAAATACGATAACTCTGGATAACCTCCCGGGTGAAATGCTCACCGATATCCGTGCGCTTGCGGATCATTTTCTAATTGCGTTACCAAATACCAACAAGCATTTCTGGCGCCATTGCCGGGGAGAAAGACGGTTTGCTGAGATAACTTTGAGTCTTGCTATTATCTTGTATTATACTTTTATACTTTTATTCTTTTATCTTTTTATTTTTATCTTTATGGATAACTTATATTCCATACCTATTACTGAATTCTTTGCACCTTCGGAGACCAGCCATAGACCATGGGAGTCAACACGTCCTGCCCCTAATTATGATCTGTGTCCGGAGTTGATTGCAATAGGTCAAAACCAACCCTTTTCTATAGCCGAGGTCCTATCTTTTAATCAAAAAGATAATGCACTTCTAGCTACACCTAGGGAATCTGTTAATCTTTTTATAAATTCTGGTTTAGACCTAGCCCTACAAGACCATGTTTTTTCTCAATATTTTCACATTGGTCTTAATCATATAACCTTTGGTAGAGTCCTTCTTTCTTTATCTATTAGTAAAGGAAGGTATGTCTTCATTTGTGGACATCCTTCTTGTACTAGTCTTCATAGAAAAATCTTAGAGATAGAGAAGGAATCATCTCCCAGACGAGGAAAGGAAGTTTTAATAGCCAATTTCCAAACATTTCAATCCCATGATTCGGCTATCCAACCCATCCTTGAGCTTAATAAATTCTACTATGCTCTTTCTCTTAAACCTCCCGATAATCCTATGAATTTCTCTAGACATCCCATGCATAAGAAGGAGGATCGAGAAGAGCAACATCAATGGCTAGAGGGCATTAAAAATTCATGTGCTATCACCATTGAATGGATAGATAAAACAAACTTGAGAGACAATCCTAGAGGAATTTTAAGCATTCATGAAGAATCATCCTTGGAGTTTGAGAATGAGAGAAACAACAGTGAGCATGGAAGTTATTTCATAAATACCTTACCCAGTCCTTGCTCATATAAAACATCTCTCCAATCAATTAGTCTCTCCATCCTTATCACATTTGAGATCTCCAACCCTCTCTTCTTTTCTATTTATAAAAACTTTAAAAGAGTGGTTGTCGATGCATATGTCTATAATAAATATTGCAGATCTCGTTGAGTTAATTGATGGTTCCCCAAGGACAAGCTTAGTGTCCTAAAACAAGCACTTCTAATTATTTGCAACATTGCCTTGTGTATTGAGCATATAAAGATAATTGTAGAAATATTCCTTCGGGTATTCTTGTCACTAACCTTTCCAGGATTGGAGCAAGAAGATCGGATGAATGACAAGCTCAAGGTATGTCCAACCAACCATCACACAACATTGAATTAAATTCATCCAAACTTGAATTTTGCAAAATTCAAGCTTGGGGGAGTACTTTACATAAAAACATCCTTTGCCATGTTGCTACGTTGGTTGTCCCTACCTTTGAGAAATGCTCAATTTGTTAAGTACTAATTACACTACTTCACCTCCACTTGAGTAGATCGCTATAAATGCTCTCATGCTACCTTTATTTGCTTTAGTATATGTCTAGGTTTGGTGTAGTTTCATTTATCTCTTAAATCAAGCATGGTGCTTAGTTTAGGAATGATGATCTTACTTCCAAAGGATTTTTAAATTAAGCATGGTGCTTAGGTTAAAATGCCCTCCTAAATCAAATTAGACATGGTGTCTAGGTTGATTTTTGAGCCGATAGTATGCTATAGTAGATATGGGATATTTTGTTGGACTAACCCCTGCAGGAAAACTTTCAATATCAACCTGGGAAGTCCTGAGATACAAACTCATTGGAGATAAAGGAGACACATGAAGTTTAACAATTTGCACAAGAAGGACATAGCTCATTCATCATAAAGAGATGATCCATGGAGGGTGTCACAAACACGATGCACAACCGCTAAGAAAGGAAAGCTTCCACAAGGTGATACTGTACCGTCACTCTTCAAGTAAGGTAACATTTTAAGGTACTTGACTATCACTTTTATAAGCTTCTCCTTGGTTCTAGCGTTTACATAAAATAAAGAGACAAACATGTATGATTTGTAGCTCCAAATTAATCAACCCAATTAATTCAACATGTTTAGTCCTTTAATCTTTGTTCTTAGTACTACCTTCGTGATCCCACACTCCTAATCATATAAGCTAAAGTATAGCACATGCAATCTTTGGAATATATAAACAAAACATAAATATAAATAGATTATCTTTCCATTAGGTTGAGCCATCTGATCTGACAAATGCTCACTATGCTTAAGGTTAGAGAAGAACAAATACACTTTTGGTTCTGTTGGTGTTTTCCACCAACAGGGCCCATGCACTTGATCTCTACCTTGTCTCTATGAGCAGGAACACTTCGAGCATAATATGAAGGAGTTTTACAACTCCCAGATTCCACCAAGTGAAGAACTAGGATCTACGAGCACAAACACACTGGAGATACTGGACGCTCAGGCAATCACTGCCCTGAGATGCTTGAGGACGTGAACTACATCAACAACAATAACAACTATTACTACAACCGTCCTCAACAACATCAAGGTTGGAATCAACAGAGGCCTAATCACTCAGAGAGGTGATCTAGGACGCCCCGTCATCCCGATCTCCATCGGCATGGTGGACATCCCAGAAGCACTCTGCGACTTTGGCTCCAGCGTCAACATTATGCCCAGGGTTGGAGATCGGACACTCAGTTTCCCAAAGGAAATATTGAAGAACCTCTGCGTCCGAGTTGGTACCTTGTACACTCTAGTAGACTTCGTGGTGATAGAGATTGGTACTGAGGAGAGGGCACCCATCATCTTAGGGAGGCCATTCCTAAACACCAGAGCTGTCATCTACGTTAATGCTGCCAAGATCAGTTTCTACATCAAGGGGGAAAAGGAGATTTTCCTTCAAGAACAAGACTACACAAACTTCAGAGCAATCCCGACATGAACCAAGGAAGAGGACCAACAGGAGGAACAGGAACAAGCAAATATGGACCGAGTCAGCTAAGATGGTCACTGCAGCTCAAGGAGGTCAAGATCGTCGACTCAAGTCACCTTTCCTAATCAAGAAGGACGACCCCGGTGTTCCAAGCAATAAGTGCACAATCAACAAATACTCTTTTCAAGAAGATACTCTACGACACCGGATCTGACGACTACATAATGGCTGCAGTCACTTATCAGCTCCTACATGGAACCATGCCCCTACAACCAACATACATTCAGCTCCAGATAATTTTCAGATCATTGACATGGGAGAAGACGAGTACGATCTACCCATCGCCCTTGGAAGACCATTCCTCAACACTATCAAAGTTATCATCTACATTGGAACCGGAGAAGTCCACGTGTACTTCCCCTCTGAGAAGGTACGCCACTACTTTAATGATTCTAACTATATAGTTGAAGATTCTAAGCAGGTCAGGACAAGAAGAAGACAACGCAACCGCAACCAGAGGAGGCAGATCATCAAGGACGGATGGGTAGACTACGAAGGAGATATGATAAGGTCTGAACACATACGGCTTGAACAGAACTGTCCTGAGGAGACCGTAGCACCGAGTCAGGTGTGGAGAAAGAAGATAGTTATACACGACGAAGAGGCGCCGCCGGAATCACCGACTATGCCACCTAGCGAATCCCAGGACGACTAAGAAAACAGAGAGTCCCGTTCGGAGGACTTAAAAATACCGAACGCCTTGCCAAGAGGTAAACTTGGTAGTTATCCTTTTCCATTCAATAGTTTGCTTAGTTAATCAGGTTCATCTTGAAAAGAAAATAAATGTTAAAAAACTGTAAGCCCCATGTGAGTAGACGAGTGGCATAAAACCCATAAGTAAATTCACTGTGGTGGCATAAAAATAAAATACTAGCAGACTAGCAGACAGAGGATATTCTAATCGCTGTCAAAATACTGCTGACTTTCAAACACACCTCTGCCACCTGCTAGCTACATCAAGAGAAATTACGTCAAAATTCAGCTTGGGGGAGAGCACCCCCATGTATCTCGATAAGTATTTGTATCTATCTTTATACTTATACTATATTAGAATATAAATACACATAACTATAAAAAAAACCAAATAAAGATTTTATGCTTATATATATTTTTCTTAGTATGTTTAATAAATAAATAAAGTGGCTTTGCTAATCTGTATCTAATAAAACTCAAGCATGGATATGATGAATAGTTGCTCTGCCTAATTTGCAAATTTAAAGTTCTCTCTCAAGTTTAGACATAACTGTTATAATTTAAAGCTTGCTCTAGATCTAAACTTGTGGGATGAAAACTTGATCTGAAGTCTAAGTTGTTAACGGATACGATATGGGAAGGTTGAGTTGCTGTTTATCTGTTCCTAGAGATGCTAGAATTCTGGAGAATTTTATCTTTGAAAATCTTTAAAATATTGAATGATGAGTTCCTGTATGATGAGAGTTTAAATTCCTACCACAGCCATATATATGTAACACCCTAGGTGTTAAGCATGCACTTAGTCTCATCAAAGTCATGCATAAGCATTTCCATCAAGCATAAGCATCATGAGCATGACACTCTTTTCAAATTATGATTTTATGTGCTTCATTTCATGTGCTTTAATTATGTTAAAAATGTGATGCTTGTTTCTAAAATTGTGAAATATTCAAATTAGGTTGCTTTATGTGTAAGAAGAATTAAGAACATTTTTGTGCAATTTTTGGAGCTATGGAATTTGAGAAATGGAATTTATACAAACTTTTCCAAAATGAATTTATTTAAAACCTAGAGCTGAGTTTTAACTGGTAATTCAAATTTTGTTTGGAATTTGGTCTTGCTTGTCAAAGCAAAGTTGTAGAGTTTTTAATTTGGAACATCTTTGTTTTTGGGAGCAAGAGGTGAAAATGATTTTAAATTGGTCCAAATGAATTTAGAAGGAATTTGAGAAAAGAAATTCAAAAAAAAAGGAAAAGGGGGCAGGCGCTGCTGGGCCGACCCGCCTCCCTTCTGGCCCAGCGGGACAGCGCGGCCCGCTCCCTCTCCCTCTCCCTCCCGCGCGCGGACGCGCCTCGCTCCACCCGGCGCCGGCCACGTGGCGGCCGTACGCCGGCGTTGGACGCGCCGCGGCCGGCCTCCAACCCCCCTGGTCGGGACGCCGGCGCAGGCTCCCAGACCATTTCGCCCGTTCTGTCCCCCGCGCCCTCCTTCTCCTTCCTCCTCCGCTCGCACCGCGCAGCAGCAGCCGCTCCTCCGCGCGCCATTGCCGGAGAGAGCTCCGCCGCTCGTCGCCGGCCACACCAGAGCCTCAAGCTCGACGCCGAGAGCACCAGGGCACTCGCCGTCGCTAGGGTAAGCTCGTGCGAACGTTCTACCGAGGTGAGAGTCCGTCGAGCACCGTGAATCGCTCGCCGGAGTTACCCCGAGCTCGCCGGAGTACTCCGCCGCGACGGATCTACCGTTTCCCTGCGTCTTTTCGCTCGTTCTCTGTTGCGCTAGGTCGGTAGGAAGGTGAGGAAGCTCGGAGAGGCGTTTGCGCACGCTCTACCGCGCCGGAGCAGCCTGGCCACGGCGAGCAGCGCCGCCGTGCCGCCATGCATGCTCGCCGGAGGTGTTCCGGCCGCCCTCTGGTCGATCCAAGGGTACCGTTGGGTGCGTCTTGCTGCGGGGAGCACGTTGGTGCTCACCCCGTGGCCGGAGACCTCACCGCCGGCGAGATCCGCTCGTCGGAGGTGAGCTCCCTCTCGGTCTCGCTGACTGGTGGGGTCGGGGACCCACTGTCAGTCGCAGGGGTACCCCGGTGGGTGTAGATCTGGGTGTGCGTAGCGTTTTTCGTCGGTTTTCTTGAAAAAGTGTTTTCCAGAAATTGATTTAAGGTTTGTAAAATCTATATCTTGAGTTCTAAAGCTCCAAATTGAATGAAATAAATTTTGGTGTGCTCTATATTTCCAGATCTACAGTTTGATGTAATTGCATGTCAGGTTGGAGCAACTTTTCTGTGTGAATATATTTTATCCATGATTTTGTTAAACTTGGAAAAAGGATAGTAAATGAAATATGGCTCAGAAAAATGTGAAACTTGATTTGTTGGCTTTGCATGTGTGTTTGCTCACTGGGAAAAAGTGGGTACATATTATTTAGTGTATAAATGAATTTATGGTAATTTAAATGCTTGCATGGCAGTACTTTATGATTTTTAAAAATTAAATGGGTCATGCAATAAATCTGGAAAAATTTGTGGGTGTTTCTTATGATATTATGCAAATTGTAAAAATATGAAATCTGTGGTTTAACACTTGTATCCTAGTAGAGTGATTTTACTTGCCTTATCAATTAATCTTGTGATTTTTGTGGCTCAAAATAAGTATCCAAAAATCATGAAAAATTTACAGTAGACTTTATGCTTAGCTGGTAGTCTCCTGTAATTTTTGTGGAATTTATTGATGAACAGAATTGCATTTGATTTTTAATGGGCTTAGAAATGAATAAAGAAAACTATGAATGGTTGTATATATAGGTTGAATGGAGTAAGTTGGGTTTGGTGTATCTTTGAAGCATCATGGAGGTTGCTGGTTGCATTTGAAAAATAATTATAGAAGAGAATGTAATAGATGTTTGATTCAATTGTTTATTCTTGGATGATGTTGACTACCTTGTAATAAGCATGACCCAGTGCATCACCTATGCATCATAACATGACTCCTTTGACACTCTCTCTTACAAGCATCCACTCGGGCATCTCACACTCCACTCATGAGCATATATGCATCATACAGGCTCGCAGGAGAACGAGGTGGGACCCGAGGAGCCAGAGGAGATTCAGGAGCAGGAACCTCCGGAAGCACCGGAACCCGGAGAGGAATTGCAGGAGTGTCCGGATCACCGACCCAGCACGTTTGAGAAAGGCAAGCCCCGGAGCATTCTAAGTCTTCCTATTCTCGCTAACTTATATAAAGTGCTATACTTGTTCTACTGTATTGCATATTAAATGATAGGAGTTGCCTGATACCGTTGCTGCATGAGTACTCCTTGTTATTCCTACTCATTCAACTACCTTGTCCTATGTAGATAGGCACGGAGTCTATGCTTAGCTTGCTTAGTTCGGTAGAAGTCGGGTGATTCCCTATCACCTGCGAGATATAGGTGGATACCTGCTTGATTAAGCATTGGTTGCTCGGGGAAAAGAATAACCAAGTGTGGAATGAATTTGGAGACCGGGCAGAGACTTATGGTGGGTTGACCATAGTGCCCCTGCCTGTGTCGATTAAGGACCGATCGTTGACGGCACTCTTGTCATGTTGAACGCATGCCCCACATTTAGCTGGAAGGATAAGTCGTTCCGACCGCGAAGCCTGAGCACTATCCGGGCCGGGAATCGGCCCGATGTACGCGCTGTATTGGTGATGGTTGAGGAGAACGACGAGGGCACGGCGCGCAACCTTGGTATACCTTGGATACCTCGGTCGCCGGAACGGTCCTCGGGTACGGGCGGTGCCTGTCGAACCCGCGAATTGGTCCTGGATAGTGCAACACGGTGACCTGTAGCTCACTTGATCAGTGAGTGTGGTTTGTGTGGGGAATAAACTCGCCAGCTGGTTAGAAATCGATTCGAATCGTCATCGCTCCTGGACAGTGAGCACTTGACATGAGCCCTGTCCTCGTAGTAAGGACTATGGAACACTTGGGTTATAATGATGAATAGTTTTAAGAAATGCTATGATGAGGTACTATCATAGTCTCATACTTGCTTGTAATAGTGCAGGTGCAAACCTAGACGATAGGTAATGATACTTTCAATTTGAGCCAATTAAAAGAAGAAAGACTTATGTAGGTTATGTTAGCGAAATGCTGCGGTTTTGCAAAATGGTCGTCAGCTACCCCACTATATAGCCTTCATGATCCTTGATGAGTCTTTATTTTAAGTTTATGACGGGTAAGTCTAGCTGAGTACCTTCTCGTACTCAGGGTTCTATTCCCATGTTGTTTTGCAGATGGTCAAATGTACTATGGTTATTGCATCCTCTGTCTGTACCCAGCTATGGGTGATGACTAGACCAAGGGCGATGGTCACTCCGTCTTTTCTTTTGCTTTTGTGGGAATGACCGAACTATGGCACTGTATCAGACTTATCGTGTGTGTTGTAATTTCAAACTATGAAGCTTCCGCTACTTGAAGAACTTGATTTGTAATAACTTCAAGCACTCCGATGTATTTTATGAATGTTGTAATCTGGATGTACTTGTGGATGGCGACCGCTAAACTTATTACGATCTTGGCTGTTATGTGATGTGTGGTTTGAAATCCTTCGAGATTTCACGGACTACCGGGATTATATGGGCTTAAGCGTGATAGTTCGACTATGCAAATGGTCACTATTAGGCTTAATCTCTTATAATTTGGTCGGTTCTGTTACAATATACATGCTTGCTAGACCTTGAGCCACACATTTACTATTTACTGCTTATGAGCATTGAGTGTAGTCAAGCTGTGTAGACCCTTAGGAGCTTGTCATGTGGTTAAATCAAGATTCACTTGCACGTTCACTCATATATGCTACTTCTACTCCGGAAGTACCATCCACATATATCCACTCATTTCCATCTCTAGTTTTACCCAAAATTATTCTACTCCTAATCCGGGAGAGAATAAGCCAAAAAACATTTTCCTATCCCTGTTATTCCCTGTGAAATAAATGCTCCAGTTATTTTGGTTACTACCACTTGCTACATTATTTCAGGAGATGAGTGCTCTAGAAAGAAAAAAAAGAAAAAAAAATAAATAATATACGAGGAAATAAAAAGGGGCAAGTGCTCGGAACCTCGAAGAAAAGAAAAAGTGAGACGAGAGGTAAAAATGGACAAGTGTCCGACAGTAGAATTAGGGGTACAAAGCTACCCACCTGAGAAAAAAAAAGGGGAAAATATAGAGCATCTCATTCTCCTCATAAAGTTTCAAAAGCAAGGAAGGTATGTATCCCCTCAAAGAGCAAAAGTAAAATTAGACTTTCACCATTGTTATCACCATCATCACCATACACCATTCATTCGCCACACATGCACATCTTGATTTGGCTTATTGATTTGTTTCTTTGGATCCATGGTTTGACTATGCAATAAATGTCTTGTAAGTATGTATATTTTATCTCCCACCTATGAGCTCCAGATATTAAAGCCTTATTAGAGTAGGGTGAGAGAGAAGACAATGTCACTATCCTTCATACCACAAATACTACATATCTTGAGAGAAGGCATATACCATCACTGCCTTGGTTAGGATCCAAAAATACCACAAAAAAGAGATCTGAGAGAATCATACAAGGAATCTCTGAGTTTTAAAATCTGCAAAAACTCTAGAGCTATAGCTGATCAAGAATAAGAGACATGGCACTTGGCTAGACTGTTCTATCTTTTAACCACTCAAGACAGAAGTGACAGTTACAAGTCCCATGGTGAAGGTAAAGTAAGTTTTAAGTCTTGATAGTTTACTCTAACTCAGAGATGAGATTAAAAAGCATGTGTAACATCAATTTTTAAAAATATTGCAACAATTTATGATCCATAGCTAAGTCTATCCTTGCTCAGGGACGAGCAAGAGGTAAGCTTGGGGGAGTTTGTTGACGGTCCTTAAGTATCAAATTTAATTATCAAATAAACAAAGAAAAGGATCCAAATGCAACCAACACCTAGAATTAGGGTTTGATCTGACAGAATTCCACGAGTTTTGTTGTTTATCTGTTTCCGCAGGGGGTTATCAGGAAATAAGGAAGAAAGGCCCACATGTCGGGATTACATAGAGATATAAACGCACCGCATGATTTTACATCATCTAGAAGACTCCAGAAGCCACGAGACCGAAGCGGAGGCGAAACTGGGCCAGGCCCAGGGCGCCCGCCCTGGTAGCCTGGGCGCCCGCCCCCTGTTGGAGCCAAATCAGGACTCTTTCGCTCGGGATGTTCCACCGACCTATTGGATCAAGGAAAACATAGTACCACCTCACCTATCGACCCAAAAACGCATAGAAGGGGAGGACTATATAAGCAAGGCCCCCCTGGCCCTGGAGAAGACAAGAAATTATCATAGAGATTGAGGGGTGCCCTCGAAGGAAAACCTCTTCTCTAAATAATATTTCTTTTTAGGCGTAGCAACCAATGTAAGGTAGAAATAGATCTTCTAGTTTCTACTAGATTGAGAGAGATAGACTGGAGGTGTGGATCGGAGGAAGGCCGGCCTGTCGGTGTCTACTCCGAGTTGTACCTACGGTATCAAGTCTCCTAACCCGAGGCTTGCTTCTAAGATTCTTCAGTAATTCGACTTCTAATACTAGTAAGTTATTGTTTTATTGTTCTTTGGTTTATGAGTTTACTTTAATCCTCTTCCGGTTGAGTATTAGAGTAATCACTTGTTAGCGTAAACGTGGTGTTTAGGCTAGGGTACTCATAGATATCCCCTGACTAGCTGGACCGTGGTAGTAGCGAGGAACGTGACATTTCCGAGTTACCTTTGTAGATCACATCTCGTTAGCAGGACGGGTAGGGTTAAAGGTGCGGGTCGAACATCCTTTGTGTTGTCTAGATTCCGTGAGCCTCCCCAATAGAACAGTAGATCATCCTTACCAAGGTTAGAACGAGACTACGGTTGCAGTCTTCTCTATACATCACTCACATCGAGAGACATTCTTTGTAGCCTAAAGGGATAGTAAGAATAGATTTGGTTAGTCAGATGCACCCTTTCTCCCAGTGGTAAAAATATAAATACGATAACTCTGGATAACCTCCCGGGTGAAATGCTCACCGATATCCGTGCGCTTACGGATCATTTTCTAATTGCGTTACCAAATATCAACAGTGTTGACGGTCCTTAAGTATCAAATTTAATTATCAAATAAATAAAGAAAAGGATCCAAATGAAATCAAGATCTAGACTTAGGGTTTTATTTTACAGAATTCCACGAGTTTTGGTGTTTGTCTATTTTTGCAGGGGGTTATCAGGAAATATGGAAGAAAGTCCCACATGTCAGGATTACATAAAGATATTAACGTGCTGCGCAATTATCTTACATCTAGAAGACTCCAGAAGCCACGAGACCGAAGCGGAGGCGAAACGGGGCAGAGGCAGGGCGCCTGCCCTCCTGCCCTGGGCACCCGCCCACCTCCTGTGTCCAATCAGGACTCTGCTTTGCGGGAGATCTCCACCGACCTAAAGGATGAATCTAAACCATACAATCTATGTCGGTTTGATCCAAGGGCCCATATTCACTTGGAGGGACTATAAAACCAGACCCCCTGGCCCCTGGAGGAGAGAGCCTCTCAACCCTAATTCATTGTTCCATCAAGGGAGAAGAAGCCTCTGATCTAGATTAGAGCCACCACATCAATTAGATATCTAGATTAGCATAGCTACATAGGATTAGAACTAGAAGGAGTCAATCTTCGATTGGTTTCCGGATCTGTCAGGAGGATTCTTGGTAATTCTCTAATTGTGCTTTTAATTACTTTCTAATTATCTTTGTTCTTCAATATTATGAATATGACTTTGTTCTACTTCAATATATTGCTTATGACTTTGCTCTACTTGCTTATATTCAAGATTATATTGTTCTTAGTTTATCATAGTTATGTACTTGGCTTAGTTAGATTCGATCTATATACATGCTTAGGATCGTATAGCGTTTATCCATCGGATCCATGGGTAAATGATAGATATTGTGTAGGCGTGGTGCTTATACCGTATTTATCTGCGATTGTACCCAATATGCCAGATCGTGGGGTGGTTCGTGATAGTGACAACTTCATTGATTCTTATATAGTCCCCCTCCCATGTATTGGGCTGGCAGAGCAACATTATTAGAGGGGAGTGATTGCTATGTTTCTCATATTCCTTGCTAATATCACTATGCATGGGCGTAGTCTTGTCTCACAATGATTGCTAAGTATGCTTGCACTAACTATGATATGCTAAACTATATAGTTGAGAATAACTTAGGGAATATTCTTGTAGTTCGTTCTAATACCATGCTAATGACTTTCTAGAGTATCTAATTGAGGTGCTTATCATATTTATTATGTGGCTAGATCAGATCAGTTATCCTTGTCACTATTATTATTTTATATATCCTCTATGTGACACTTATCCCTATATGAAGAGTTAGATATAATGTTCTCAATTATACATGCAATGATAGATGCTCAATCTCATATTCTAAACCCTTCCCAGTGGTAAAAATATAAATAACGATACCTGGAATACTTCCCGGTTAAAATGCTGCATCGGTATTAATCTGTGCGCTTGCAGATCCCATTCATTATTTATTTAGAAGAGCAATTGCATATTTCAATACCGCGTCTCTTATATCATGCTGGGGATGACAACTTGGCTTAAGTGGTGTGAGGGATAGGTTTGGCATTTTTGGCACCGTTACTAGATTTAGAGAATTTAGTCTACTTTTAGTAATGATGTTAAGAATACCCAACAAGCATTTTTGGCGCCGTTGCCGGGGAAGGTTGATTACTAATCAGGAATGGAATAAAAGATTTTGAGTTATCATTCGCATCACTAATATGATTGAGCTTATCTATTCTCTCATACAGTTTTACCCCGATATTTTTCTATTTTATCTTATGCAGGGGAATGTATGAATAGAAGACATCTTCCAGGAAATTTTGTTGACAATCCCGAGGCATTATTCAAGAAGACGAGGGCCAAGCTCAAGAAGAGATCATCAACACTTCACGAAGAAGATTCATCCAATCAAGAAGATCACTGAAACTTGTCTTCAGAGTTCGAAGCCATGGAGAACAAATCGATCCGCGAGTTCTCAGCTCCCACTACGGACAACATCCGCACTGGACCTGCTGCAGAGATCGATGGCAACTTTGAGCTCAAGCCTGGACTTATCAACATGGTGCAATCCAACCAGTTCTGTTGGAAGGCACACGAAGATGCTAGTGCTCATTTACAACACTTCCTAGAGATTTGCAACACATTCACCATAGCAGGAGTTTCCAAAGACGCTATACTACTTCGCCTCTTCCCATTCTCACTTTTAGGAAGAGCGAAGCAGTGGTTCTACGCTACAAAGGAGAAGAATACTACGTGGGCACACTGCTCAACAAACTTCCTAGCTAAGTTCTTTCCCATGGGCACCAATGCTCTCCGTGGGAAGATTACAAGTTTTCAGCAACAAAATGATGAATCTGTTCCAGAAGCATGGGAGCGCTTTCAAGACTACATCCTATTATGTCCCCATCATGGAATGGAGAGTTGGCTATTGATGCAGACATTCTATCATGGGCTCAGCAACAGTGCCCGAGAGACCATGGATGCTGCAGCTGGAGGAGCATTCTTATCACTTACTATACCACAAGCCACAACTCTTGTGGAGAAGATGGCGTCCAATCAAAGATGGAACGAAGAGAGGACCCAGACACGCAAGAGAGGTGGAGGTATGCATCAGCTAAAGGAGGTAGACATGCTGTCTGCAAAGCTAGACCTGCTCATGAAGAAGCTCGATGACAGAGCTGGAGACAAGAAAGAAGTTATGCACATCTACGACTCTCACATGACTTGTGAGGAGTGTGGAGACACTGGACACTCAGGCAACCACTGCCCTGAGATGCTTGAGGATGTGAACTACATCAACAACAACAACTACTACTACTACAACCGTCCTCAACAAAATCAAGGTTGGAATCAACAGAGGCCTAACTACTCAGGTAATTATCAAGGTAACAATTCTTACAACAACAACAATAGTAATTTTCCACCTTTAAGGGAGTTAGTGTCTAATCAAGGAAAGCTAATGGATAACCTATCTAAGAAATTGGCATCTAATGATAAAATGCTAGAAAATATAAATAATAGAATGGATAATTTCTCTACTGCCATCAAGAATCAAATTAGCTTTAATAAAATGATTGAATCCCAGTTAAATCAAATAGCTGCTGCTGTTCCTACTACTAACCCCGGTATACCATCACAACCGGAAGGATTAGAATCTGCAAATCTTGTAGACATGTTTGATGCAGGTAATTGGAGTAACCCCGTCAATGAATTCTCTACTGACCTTCTGCCGGTCAAGAGAGGCGATCCAGGACGCCCCGTCATCCCGATCTCCATCGGCATGGTGGACTTCCCAGAAGCACTCTGTGACTTTGGCTCTAGTGTCAACATTATACCCAGGGAATAGTAAGGAACCTTTGTGTCCGAGTTGGTACCTTATATGCCCCAGCAGACTTCGTAGTGGTAGACACCGAAAATGATGAGAGAGCACCTATCATCCTAGGGAGGCCACTCTTGAACACTACGGGAGCTATCATCTACGCCAGTGCTGCCAAGATCAGTTTCTACGTCAATGGGAAGAAGGAGACATTTTTCTTCAAGAACAAGACTACACAAATTCAAGATCAATCCAGACGTAAATCAAGGAAGAGGACCAACAGGAGAAACAGGAACAAGCAAGTGTGGACCCAGTCAGCTAAGATGGTCACTGTAGTTCATGGAGGCCAAGATCATCAACTTAAGTCACCGTTTTTGACCAAGAAGGACGACCCAGGAATGCCAAGCATTTACTGCTCCATAAATGGATACAACTTCTACAAGACGATTTGCGACACCGGATCCGGCGTCAACATAATAGCCGCAGTCACCTATCGGCTCTTGTTCGGAACCATGCCCCTAAGACCAACATACATTCAGCTCCAGATGGTAGATCAGACATTTCGAGAAGTCAAGGTAATAGTAACTGATGTCCCAGTCAAAATAGACGATCACTTTGTCTACACAGACTTTCAAGTTGTTGACATGGGAGAAGATGAGTATGATCCACCCATCATCCTTGGAAGACCGTTCCTCAGCACCGTTAAAGCAATTATCTACATTGGCACCGGAGAAGTACATATGCACTTCCCCTCAGAGAAGGTACGCCGTTATTTTACTGACCCTAACTATATCATTGAAGAATCTAAGCAGGTCAGAAAGAGACGCAACCGCAACCAGAGGAGGCAGATCATCAAGGACGGATGGGCAGACTATGAAGGAGAAGTTGTAAGGTCAGAAGACGTTGAGTTTAAACAGAATTATCCAGAGAAGATTGAAGCACCGAGTCAGATATGGAAAATGAAGATAACTATACAAGAAGAGGAGGCGCTACCGGAAGTACCGACTACGCCACCCAACGAACCTCAGGACGATTAAGAAAATGGAGAGTCCCGTTCGGAGGACTTAAAAACACCGAACGCCTTGCCAAAAGATAAACTTGGTAGTTATCTTTTTCCCTTTCAATTATTTCAAAGAGTTTACTTAGTTAATCATGTTCGTATTATCCTAAAAAGAAAATAAAAATGAAGAAACAGTAAGCCCCATGTGAGTATGCGAGTGGCATAAAACCCATAAGCACATTCACTGTGGTGGCATAAAAATAAAATAAATATTTTTCTGCTTTATAAAAATGAAAATATAAAAACAGGGAGTAATAATTATCAAGGAGTCTCAAGATGATAAAGGCTAGATATTTATGCTAACACTTAATCAGTTCCACAAGCTTTGTTGTCTATTTGAGCTCCACAGGATTTAAGAATCAAGAAGACTAGCAGACGGAGGGTATTCTAATCGCTGTCAGAATGCTGCTGACTTTCAAATACACCTCTGCCACCTGCCAGCTACATCAAGAGAAATTACGTCAAAATTCAGCTTGGGGGAGAGCACCCCCATTTACCTCGATAAGTATTTCTATCTATCTATCTTTATGCTTATATTATATTAGAATATTAAAATACATAAACTATGAAAAACCAAATAAAGATTTTATATATATATGTCTTTTGCTTAGTGTGTTTAATAAATAAATAAAGTGGCTATGCTAATCTGTATCTAAATAAAACTCAAGCATGGATATGATAAATAGTTGCTCTGCCTAATTTGTATATTTTAAGTTCTCTCTCAAGTTTAGATATAACTGTTATAATTTAAATCTTGCTCTAGACCTAAACTTGTGGGATGAAAACTTGATCTGAAGTCTAAGTTGTTAACGGATATGATATGGGAAGGTTGAGCTGCTGTTTATCTGTTCCTAGAGATGCTAGAATTCTGGAGAATTTTATCTTTGAAAAATCTTTAAAATGTTGCATGATGAGTTCCTGTATGATGAGAGTTTAAATTCCTACCACAGCCATATATACATGCTTGCTAGACTTTGAGCCACACATTTAATATTTACTGCTTATGAGCATTGAGTGTGGTCAAGCTGTGTAGACCCTTAGGAGCTTGTCATGTGGTTAAATCAAGATTTCACTTGCACGTTCACTCATATATGCTACTTCTATTCCGGAAGTACCACCCAAAAATATTCTACTCCTAATTCGGGAGAGAATAACCAAAAATATTTCTGTTTTTCCTTGTGAAATAAATGCTCAAGTTATCTTGTTACTACCACTTGCTATATTATCTCAAGAGATGAATGCTCTGAAAAAAAATAGAGAGAAAAAAAAAGAGACACGAGGAAATAAAAAGGAGCAAGTGCTCGGAACCTCGAAAGAAAAGAAAAAGTGAGACGAGAGGTAAAAATAGACAAGTGTCCGACAGTAGAAATTAGGGATACAAGATATCCACCTGAGAGACAAGAAAAAGAAGAGCATCTCATTCTCCTCATAAAGTTTCAAAAGCAAGGAAGGTATGTATCCCCTCAAAGAGCAAAGTAGAATTAGACTTCCACCACCATTGTTTTCACCATTGTTATCACCATCATCACCATACACCATTCATTCGCCACACATGCACATCTTGATTAAACTTATTGACTTGTTACATTGGATCCATGGTTTGACTATGCAATAAATGTCTTGTAAGTATGTATACTTTATCTCCCACCTATGAGCTCCAGATATTAAAGCCTTATTAGAGTTGGGTGAGAGAGAAGGCAATGTCACTATGCTTCATACCATAAATACCACATATCTGGAGAGAAGGCATATACCATCACTGCCTTGGTAAGGATCAAAAAATACCACAAAAGAGAGATCTGAGAGAATCATACAAGGAATTTCTGAGTTTTATTTGAAAATCTGCAAAAAAACCCCAGAGCTATAGCTGATCAAGAATAAGAGACATGGCACTTGGCTAGACTGTTCTATCTTTTAACCACTCAAGATGGAAGTGACGGTTACAAGTCCCATGGTGAAGGTAAAGTAAGTAAGTTTTAAGTCTTGACAGTTTACTCTAACTCAGAGATGAGATCTTATTTAAAAGCATGTGTACCGTTAAATTTTTAAAGATATTGCAACTACTTATGATCCATAGCTGAGTCTATCCTTGCTCAGGGACGAACAAGACGTAAGCTTGGGGAGTTTGTTGACGGTCCTTAAGTATCAAATTTAATTATCAAATAAATAAAGAAAAGGATCCAAATGAAATCAAGATCTAGACTTAGGGTTTTATCTGACAGAATTCCACGAGTTTTGGTGTTTGTCTATTTCTGCAGGGGGTTATCAGGAAATAAGGAATAAAGGCCCACATGTCAGGATTACGTAAAGATATTAACGTGCTGCGCAATTATCTTACATCTAGAAGACTCCAGAAGCCACGAGACCGAAGCGGAGGCGAAACGGGGCCAGAGGCAGGGCGCCCGCCCTCCTGCCCTGGGCGCCCGCCCACCTCCTGTGTCCAATCAGGACTCTGCTTTGTGGGAGATCTCCACCGACCTAAAGGATGAATCTAAACCATACAATCTATGTCGGTTTGATCCAAGGGCCCATATTCACTTGGAGGGACTATAATACCAGACCCCCTGGCCCCTGGAGGAGAGAGCCTCTCAACCCTAATTCATTGTTCCATCAAGGGAGAAGAAGCCTCTGATCAAGATTAGAGCCACCACATCAATTAGATATCTAGATTAGCATAGCTACATAGGATTAGAACTAGAAGGAGTCAATCTTCGATTGGTTTCCGGATCTGTCAGGAGGATTCTTGATAATTCTCTAATTGTGCTTTTAATTACTTTCTAATTATCTTTGTTCTTCAATATTATGAATATGACTTTGTTCTACTTCAATATATTGCTTATGACTTTGCTCTACTTGCTTATATTCAAGATTATATTGTTCTTAGTTTATCATAGTTATGTACTTGGCTTAGTTAGATTCGATCTATATACATGCTTAGGATCGTATAGCGTTTATCCATCGGATCCATGGGTAAATGATAGATATTGTGTAGGCGTGGTGCTTATACCGTATTTATCTGCGATTGTACCCAATATGCCAGATCGTGGGTGTAACACCCCAGTGTTATGGTGCATCAAACATGTGCATAGCATGAGCATCATCATTTATTCAAAGCATCCATGATCATCATCTATCTTGAGACATGTCATTCTTTGCAAAAATGTGTTTTAAATTGCTTAAATAGGCTTCCTATGCTTATGTTTGAGTGAACAATGCTTGTGTTTGTGCTTAATGCCTTGGTAAATAGCTTATCTATGCTTAACTTAATCTTTGGAACAATGTTCATGTTGATCACTTCTCCAAAATAATCACTTAAGTCATACTTATGCAAATAGGCCCTAGAAACCTCTTTTGCTTAGGCTTTTAAAAAGTGTTTCATAAAATGTTTGCATGTCAAAACTTCCTACAGCAAAGTTGCAGCAACTTTTATAAGGAACAAAAGTTGTTTTATGGCCATCTCATGAAAATGATCACAAATAGCTCAAAAGTGGCCTAGAAGGCAGATTTGGGACTGTTTTCAACACTTAGAAAATTTTCTAAGTCCTGGGGGCTTTGCAGTTTGCTCGAGGGGGTGTTCTTCACCTTCCCGTTTGAATTCTAGAGCGAATCAAGCCTTGATCTTGTAAGCAATGTTGGAGTACTCGTGTAGCTCTCCAGCATGGAGCAATTAGCCAGCAAAATCATCGAGTGATTAGGGAGTAAATCGTCGGGCAAAATCGAGTTTCAGTCGGCTCGGGGGGAAACTGAATCGCGTCGTCGTCAGTCAGGGGAAGCTCGCCGGTGTGCCGCGTGTTGGACTCGTGGCGTCCGTACGTCACCGTTGGCCCCGCCCGTCAGTCCTCTGCGCGTCCTTCATCTCGCCCCGGCGCCCCGGTCGCGTGGACAGAGCCACTTCCGCTCCCGGTGTCCTCTCTCTCTCGCGCGTCGTCGTTTCCGCGTCGCCGCCGTTGCTTCGGCGAGCTCGCGCGCGCGCATCTCCGTGTCTCCGGCCAAGCAGCTCGGTCCGGCGCTCCGCAAGCCTCTCCTCTCCACCGTCGTCGAGCTGGTTGCGACTGCCGAGCCTCGGTGAGCCCGCATTGCCTGCTCCGACGCGAGCTTACCTCGCCGGAGTTCCGCCATGGCCACCGGCGTCGTGGCCAGGGCTCTGTAGTCCACCATTCCTTCTCATTCTTGTCCCAAAAGCTTCGCTAGGTCTCGCTGTTGCTCGTCCTCATTCTCTTCTGCCCTGTCTCCGGCCAGAGACGCCGGCAGTCGGCCGCGCATCACCGCCGTGCCGCCATTCGCGAGGGCGAGGTGCCTAGAGCTCGGTAGAGTTAGGGTTTTGGGTACCGCTAGATGCGGAATGCAGTGGGGAGCACGATGGTGCCCTTGGCCAGCGCCGAGACCTCGCCGTCGGCGAGATCTCCGGCGGTCAAGCCGCGCCTCTGCTTCTGTGTCACTGGCAGGTGGGGTCCGTTGACGCGTGGGTCCCCTCTGTCAGTCTCTCTTTCTCCTTTGTTTAAATCAGAGTTTGAGCTGATTTTGTAAAAATCATATCTCTAGTTCTAGTGATCCAAAAATTGTGAAACAAATTTTGTGTTGTTTCTTGAGATGGCTAGTATTTAATAAAAATATAAAATGAATCTTGTTTTCTGAGAAATTATTTATTAAGGATTTAATCTTGTTATTTATGGATAAATGCATATCTCTGGTTTTACTGATTAGTTTGCTCTGAAAATTTCATGGTGGCCTTTGCATGGCATTAGAGTGCTCTCATAATTATTTCATGACTTTTGGAGCACTGCAGTTGTGATATGTAATTTGTGTTTGAAATATGGCTTGTTTCTTTAATTAAATCACATAAAATAATTGGTGCTTATGCTGGTGCTCTATTTTGGTGGTAAACTTGTTTATGGTATTCCTAAGATATAAATAATCTGAAATCTGTTGTTTGACACTATATAAGTCATGTCTATGAATTTATGAAATAAATGCCTTGATACATGTTAAATGCATATCTTTAATTTGGCATGTGCATTGGTCCTGAAATTTTTATGGTGGTGATCTGATGTTATCCTTGTGCCTCTGTAATTTTTGTAGATTTTTCTGAGCACTTTAACTAATATCTTGTAAATATGCCTTATCTAAAATTAATTAATAAATGCCTTGTTAAGTAATTGTTTTGGGGTTTTCAACTGATAATCTGGTGACCTTGTAATATGTTTGTGCTCATGAGTCATATGGTTGGCATGGTGTGTGTTTTGATCATGTCATTAAATAATTAACTATAGGGTTAAATGCTGTCTGGACAGCAAGTGAGTAATTTAACTTTGCTTAATGATGATTTGACTTTCTGTGAAACTTGTATAAAACAAAGTTGTTCTAAACTTGTTGAACTAACTGTGGTTCAAATTTGAGGTCATTTGGCCAAGTAGTTTAGAAGTTATAGCTGTTCCAAGTTGGGTTCCAGAAATAGGGGTTCTCTGTTTTTCTGGGACAGGACCTGGAATTTTGTTAAAATGACTAGTTTAATGTTTGAATCTTGCTGTCATGTTTTAAGATGAGTTGTAGACAATTTCCTAAGCTTTCGAGAATGTCCTTACTCATGTTTGTTGGACCTGTCTATCTATACTTATGATTTATTTACTGAGCATACTTGTTTTGTGTCGTTTGCTGCTTTGGTGCCATGATAGGTTTTGGGTTATGTTAACTTGTTTATTCATGTGAGTTAGTATAACTCTTACTCCGTAAGTGAGTGCCCAGTGAGTTGCTTGTGTTATTAAGCATTCATCTGTAGCATGTGCACCTTCTCATTCATCGAGCATGCAATAGGTGCACCGGACGTGGCAGTTTCCTTCGAGCTCCAAGCGAACCCCGGAGGCCAGGAAGGCAGCCAGGAGGTGGAGGTCCAGCAAGCCGGACTCGAGGAGCCCGAAGAAGAAGTTGAGTGCCCGAATCACGAGCCGGCATCGTTCGTGAAAGGCAAGCCCCGGAGCATTCTAAGCCTCCTCTATTTTCGAAAGTTTACTTAATACGTTATATCTATTGATGCATTACGTATAGGAGTTGTGATGAAAATGTTGCTGCATTCTACCCTATCCTTGTCCAGATAACTTACCTTCCCCGGTTGTAGAGTTAGGTCCGAGTAGCAGCTTAGTTATGCTTTAACCGGTAGAAGTCGGGTGATATCCTGTCATCCGCGCGATATAGGGTTGTGTCGGGTCGCGATGGTCTATTTGTGCTATCGTGGATGGAACCTGATTAAATTGATTTAAGCCGGGCGGAGTTTTGCAAGTTTGTAGTGACTCCGTCTGTGGCAGCTAAGGACCGATCGTTGTACGTCCTCTTGTCATGTTGAACGCATGCCTGACACTTAGTTGGCCGGATAACTCGTTCCGACCGCGAAGCCGAGTAGTATGACTCAGGCCGGAAGACCGGCAAGTATAAAGTGCGCACTACCGGAGGAAGTGCGGTGTGCGGGGGACCATTGGCGTAAGTCCAAAGGCAGGTGAGTTAAAATTCCTGACCTCCCTGGCAGAGTGGTAGCCCTGGGAGTGCGGCGCTGATCGGAGCCGCGATTCCTGAGTTGTACCAAAGGTGACCCGTTGGCTCTCCGGCAGGGGATGCTTGGGTGAGTGCTAGGAATAATCCTCCAGCTGGATAGGAATTCGATTCGAATCGCCGTCTCTCCCGGTTAGTGAGAACTTGACAGAGCAGCGGCAAACGTAGCATTCACTAATAAACTTGGTTCATGATAATGATGATAGCAAGAAGAACATATGATGAATTTGGTATGGTTATTATTGTTTGTAATAATCACATGATGTGTTGTAGTACAGGTGCTAATCTAGTGGTAGGCTGATGATAAATAAATTTGATGCTCTTAAAATGATTTAGTTGTAAGTTAAGCTTTTGGCAAAAGGTGAGTCAACCAGCTCCACTTAAAATTCAGCCTTGCATGATCCTTGGTGTCTTTTATGTTTTACTAGACGGGTAAGTCTAGCTGAGTACATCCTCGTACTCAGGGTTTATTCCCACCTGTTGCAGATGATATCTTCTATGACGGTTTCTGCAAGACCTGTCTCCATCCCGCTGGGGATGAGGACTAACCGTTGGGCCCGGTTCTCTAATCTTCTCGTCTATGATGCTTTTGAGAGGATGACCTAGACTCTGGCAGTAACAAACTGGTGAACTGAACTTTGAACAAGTGTGTGTACTTATTTTGCTTCCGCTACTTCGAACAAGTGTTGTAATAACTTAATACTCCGATGTGGTGCCGCTTCGACGGCAATGAATGACTATGTAACATCCGTTGTATTTATGTTGAACTATTACGATCTTGGTTTGTTGCGAGTTGGTTTGAAGTCCTTCGTGATTTCGATTGACTACCGGGATTATATGGGCTCAAGTTTAGAAACTTGATTGTTTGACGATCGTTTCTGCACTTGAACTCTTATAATTTGGTCGGTTCTGTGACAGCTGGCATCGGAGCAAGTTTAGCATTATAAATGCAGCGTTTGTGTATTTAAAACAAAAGAATTTTTAAATAAAATGGTGTAAAACAAATAATTAAGTTATGCCAGTGGTCGAATCCTCCTTGCCCACATAAGGACTCTAGGTGGCTATTTAAGTACTGACTTGGGGGTTTTTTATTTATGCATCTCCGGCAGTACTCAGGTATGGATGTGTGATGAACGCACTATGCTACCCTGTGGTCTAATGGTGGAGGTAGCCTTCATATGTGAATTAGCCACATATGTCGCTAGATTTAAATTATGCAACGTCGCACCTACGCTCAGGTAAGTGTGAGCTGTGAGAGCATGATCGTCCAAACGGCGATCTAGGGGAGTGTTCGCGGTGGTTTTCTCGAGTGGTCACATGTCGAAACCATGGAGCCAAGAAAGAAACTTAATTGGAGAGTATTTAATTTCTCGGGTAGTTGTGGTGTCATTGTTGGGGCATGTTGGGCATGTCCAAGCAATGTGCACTTAGTTTACTGCTTTCTTGAGTGATATATATTGGGAACTGTTGGGCTGAAATGAAGTTTTCTGCAGGTACTCTAACAGCGCACGTGTAAATCGATAGTTACCGTATCGAGAGACGAATGTATGCCACCGTATATCCGTTAGAATATTAATTTTTTTTAAGTTTGTGAGGACGTACGGTTCGTGCATGCATCATGTCGCATTCATACATACATTCCGTCTGCTCCTTCCCTTACAATTTCGTCCCTTTTTAAATAAATAAATGTGCTTCAACTAATCCTCTTTTACCCATGGTATTCCTATTCCTTTCCACAGATGGACGCACCCGCTTCACCTCGTCCCAGTGACACTTTCTTGCACGAGTTTGGCACTCCTACCCTGCTCTGGAGAGTGTTACGGACTGTTGGGTATACTGAGCCACCTCAGTATTCTTGGTGGGAGATGGAGAGCACAGGAGGGATCCAGTGGTTTGCTGTGCAGGGAGTTGTCCCTCCACATGGGGACAAGCCTGCATGGACAGGCTGGACGTGCAGCTCAGATGGGCAGACTCCCTGGGAGGCAGCTCAGGTTGCAGCCCAAACTATCCTGCTAGATATATGTCAGAGGTGTGGTGCCGAGCTGACGGGAGGACCAGCGGCCTCCATTCCTAGTGCTGACCCAGCAGCCGCGGAGTGGAAACAGGCTGATGGTTGTGCTTTGGTTCGAGGCAGAGGAGAGAGAGCTGAGAGCTCTAGTCCTGCTATGAGTGCTATGATGGCTGTACTCAAGCTGATTAGTCAGCGAGAGGGCACCTATGCACAGGTGATGGTGGCTGTTCGCAGGGCCCAGGAGATGTAGCGGAAGGCTGAAAAGCGTGCTCGCAAGTTTCGCAAGCAAGCTAGACTCCTGGAGCAAACTCAGAAGGACCGCAATGACTGGGAGGACATAGCGGAGTACCGTAGACAGCAGTGGGTGAAGGCCATCAGAGAGAGAGATCATAAGCAGGATCAGATGAGCCAGTTAGCTCGAGAGAGGGAGACTTTGCAGGAGCGCTTGGTGCAGCTCACCCGTGAGAGGGATACTGCACTCCGTGTGTCGGAGAACAGGCGCCGAGCATGGGAGATGCACCGAGTTCAGTCGCTTGAGCGGGAGAGCTATCTACAGGGTCAGATTGAGGCTGGTCTTGTGGAGATTCACCGTCTCAACAACTTGCTACACCCTATTCCTCGCCCTATACCCGTGTATCCAGAGGTGGGACCTCAGGTGATTGTGGCCGATGATGATGGTATGGAGGTTGATGGACCAGCAACGGCTGCACCACCTTTACACGAGGACGTGGAGGACGAGGAGCTTGAGCCGGTTAGCGATGAGGATGGAGAGGCGATCTTCGACGCTGATTCGGATGACGAGCCTGGAGTGTAGGGAGTAGTGGGTAGTTGCTGCCAGGATCTTTTGTTGTATGCCAGTCGGTTGTGGTGCTTTTGTAACCATGTTGTAATCCGAAACTTTGACCTTGACCCATGGCATGTACTGTAAGGGTGTAATACTTTCATGGACCCTATGTGCAGTCTTTATGATCGTTATGTTGTGCCGATGTTTTCCGTTGTGGTGCGTATTGCGGATATCTATGTCATGTGTTGGATTGGTGATGTTGTTTTGTGGAATGGAATTGTTGTGCCTTTCTGTAAAGCTATTCTCTCGAATACTTTCAGGCATGAATATAAGTTCTTCTACGGCAAATCTTGTCATCATCAATGCTCACTGACTGTGTCTTTTCAGATGTCTCGTGGCACCCGAGGTGCGGAACAGCGTGCAAACATGAATCCACCACCTCCTCCTCCACTACCAAATCCAGCTGAGCTGATGCAAATGATGGTGGAAAATCAGAGGATGCTCACTGAGACCATCAATCGGATGGCAAATCAGGGTGGCCGTAATGCACAGGAAGGGCCAGCTCCTTACCAGTATAGTAGCTTCAAGGACTTCATGGATACGAAGCCCCCACCTTTCAGAGAAGCTGAAGAACCCCTTCAAGCTGAAGAGTGGCTGAATACGGTGGAACAAAAGTTTCGCCTACTTCGTTTGACTGAAGGTTTGAAGGCGGAGTATGCAGCTCATCAACTGCAAGGACCGGCAGGCATCTGGT